>NC_092454.1:40508914-40756414 GCF_036169615.1 Heliangelus exortis
CAGTAAAACATGTGGAAAATGCTGCCACTGCATTTCCTGGTTAAGATCAGCCAAATTTGACAGAGGTAAAATTCTCTGTGATAACTTTATACCTCTGTCAAAATCAGTTAATAGGAATAAATTCAGACGTTACTTAGAGAAGAGGAAGGCAACTGACAGACATATACAGACAAAATTAAGCTGTAAGACCTGCTTCCTTTAGAAATTCCTGAAGAAATAAACAATGGAAGGCACCACATGCAGATGGAATAAAAATGAGTCATCTGCTGCTCTAGCAGCACTTGTTTGGGAAATATCACAAATTACAGGTGGAAGCACTATTGAAAAAAAGAAAATGTAGCTTTGTAACTTATAGTATGAAATTTCATAATAATTCTATTTAACAGAAAGTCACAAAAGTCACAAGAGGCAATACAGAGAACCCAGTGTATAAAATAAGTCTGCAGAAATTTTTCAGCTTTGCTTTTAAACTTCTGATACAAAATAAGCTTTGAGAAGGACTATAGACTTGCTTATAGATAGGGTTTGCTTTCTCTGCCTGATGAATGATAAGGGTAACAGAGGCAGGGGAAGAATGGTCTGCTGACTGTGAAGAATGACACTGTAGGGGAGAATGGATACTGTGACTTCCATTCTGTGGAAGCTGTGACTAGGGACATAAGAAAGCTCAGGAAGAGCCTCAGAATAAATGTAGGGAAACAATGAGTCCTCACTGACATCTGCCAAAGTGCACTCATGAAACTGGTAATTATTGCACCAGTGCAGAGCAAATAGGAAAATCACATATGCATGGCTTATTCCATTACTCCAACAAAGCAAATATGCTCCTGAAAAGACAACACTGTGTTTTTGGCACTACTGTGCCACTGGGGGCCTGCTGTTGCTCTTTCTGCTCTACAGATTCTCCTTTTCCCCTCCATGCTACCTACTACCTTTCCTCTGCCCATCATTCCCTTCCTGCTGAGCAAAGGTGTGGTATCTCAAGGAAAGCCCATCCTGGCTGCTCAACTCCCTCCCTCAAAACCTCCCCAGCCAGCTCCACTCTACTGAATCGGAGAAAAGAAACGGCTTCCTCAGAATTTTTTTTTAATAACCTCTGGTATGTTTTCTGGAAATATTTACAGCAAAGTAACACATTAACACACTAGACATCAGACAGTAAGAAACTGATGGTCATGTTGTATAGCTGGACACATCATACACTGTCTTACATCAGCTAGTGCTTGATCCAACATTTAAATCTCTTGACTGTTCAGACCATCAAAATACCATGCACCTACACTCCAAGCTGATCATACATCAACCAGAATACATGAGTGATGGCCTGACATCTGTCAGCATGGTAAGCCATGGAGTATTACACTGTATCTCTGCAAAGCTCCAGAAACACTGGCTGAAAGGTACATTATTATGTAATACACCTTGATTTTATACTAGCTGGTGCATTTAAATACCTACATATACCGATGAGGACAAGTGATGCTATCACATTGGCATCAATGTTGACTGTTGTTGGTATCTTGGTGAGTTCTGAATGTTCTGTCTCTTTTTTTATTTCATTACATGCAATTTTTCAACAAAGTAGACCAGAACTGTTTCAAGTTTGACATTAATGAAAAACAATATTAATAGTGAGGCACCCAAAACCATTTTACAAGGAAGTTCCCTGCTCAAGGTCATTGTCAGCAGCATAGATATTCTGAAACAACATGCGAATGGATGTTACAGTTGATAGATGAGGCACTGCATGGACAGCTCTTTCAGCCCAAGTTTCATAAGTTTTTGTTTGTACTTTCTGTCTCATGCCTTACCACTAAAAATAATTCTAAACTAAACACAAGGCACAGATATCTCAAAGCTCTGTGAAACTTTGCGTAAAGACCCTGACTTTGTGTCCATTATCTGGCTTTGTGTTAGTTAACACATTTATCTATCTACACTTAATTTAATGCCATGCTGCTTTCTCACCAGCCTAAAACAAAGATTGCACATCTCCCAGAGTTGTGTTTTTCATGGAGAAAAAAATGTACAAAATATCTCCCTAGGGCAGAATGAACCTAGTCTGGGCTGTGCCCCACTGTATTAGTATGTTAGTATGACACAGGTAGCACTGAAATGTTGCATGAGATGAAGTAAAAGATTAGGGTCTTTATTGCAGCAGAACAGTGAGCCATAGGTCCACTAAAAAAAAAATAAATTCTTAAACACCTTGCCATGTCTATCTCTCAAAGTCTATTTTACCACCACATGTAATATATCATAAAATTTTCCAGAATATTTTATTAAAATACATGTCACGATAAACAAAAGCCTCTTCAAAAGCCTCTTCATCTTTCCCTGCAGGTTAAAACTATTCTCTACAACCCCCTTCTTGTTAATATTTAAAGGTACATATACAGGTGTATATTACTATGCTTTCTACAGTACTGTCACTGTTCACAAAAATTATCTAAAAATTTCTTAGTGTAATGAAGTTTTCAAGATATGACCACATATCAGTATGATTCCTTTTGATAAACTTCCTGATAATACATCTTTTAATGTATATTTCCAGAGCTTCCCTACTGTTTGATAAATGCATATTTAACTGTTTGAGTATAGTCACAAGAAAAGAACTGCACTTTAGAAGTGAAAACTAAATAAGTTCACAAATAACTGAATTTTCTACAATTTGAGACAATAAACCAACATACAAAGTCTATGAAACTCTGGAAACAAATCTCTCGCTAAATCACATAAAAGTATTTAATGCATTATAACTGCTACTAATATATATCTACATATATGACTATGTGCATCTGTATATGTGTGCATAAATCTGTATTTGTATACATATATATGTGTGTGTTTATTTATGCAACTGGATTAAGATACTTTTTATTTTAAGGGTTTTATTATCAGTCACTACCTCTACTTCAGTGTTCCAGTTTCAAATTGCTTCAAGTAACCATGCCAAAACTGCAATGATATTGCAAAATGAACAATATTTTTAGTCTAGTGCACAGCTGCAGTTGCAATAAGCCATGTGCTTAGCCATGTGGAACTGTATCCTGATTAAAGCTAGATACAGAGGTTACAATCATTGAATGCTTTTATCACATTTCCAGAATTAAAAAAATCTTAAAAATAATCATAACAGTATTTTTTAATTCTTGGCTTCATTGCTAGACATTTATATGGGTTGTACTGCATATTTGTCTTCATTGCAATTTTATTAGGTTAAGGAATATTAATTATACATAAATGACAATCAAACTTAATTCTGCATTAAATACTCGTTTTTTTTAAACTATCTGCATTTTCTATCTTCTCTTGCAGTCCTGCTATTAATGAATCAGAGCAGGTACAGAAACAGCTAAGCTATATTTAAAATACTTTGCTGTCTGAAGAACACGGCTCTGCCAGGTTTAGTTCACACAGTCAGATTTTCTAAATTATATATTAAAAAGGTAAGTATCAACCCTAAGTGGAAGTATTATTTTCCAGTCCTTTATTGTTAATTTTTTTTTTTCCTTTAGGATTGCCTGCAACTATTTTACACCTATTTTACACAACTATTTTACTCTTTCTAGCTCAGTGGTATTTTGTTCACAAAAGAGAAGACAGATGAATAGGAAAAGAAAAAAACAGAAAGTTACAGTTAAGGGACAAAATGAATTGATTTTATGTATTTAGGAGGAAAATGTACAGTTACCATAATTTCATGCAGTCCTAGTTCAAGGGGATTGTCAATATATGTATGTAGGCCAACCCACTGTACAAAATGTTCTGTGGCAAAAGGAAGAGCTACTGAAAGGTTTGGAAAGGAGGTGGCTGAGATCCACATTGCAAAGGTGGTTGGGCAAAGAACTTGAAGTGGCTAGAAATGCAGGGAGGAGAAACCCATGAAATTATGAGGCAAGTGATGATAAGGAAATCCAAGCCACAGGACTGAAAGTTCTCTTTTATTTTCTGCTAAGGTTAATTAATTTTACTTGCTGCTACTACACTCTTAAGGAGAGGCAAGGAGGACTCATCACTATTTTACCTCTTAATTCACAGTCATAGTGATATTGTGAGGATAAATAAAGGTGCTGAGCTGTGGCAATATAATGGTAGTGGGGAACATATAATTAAATAGGTAGACAGACTTTCTCTATAATATTATTGTAAAAAACCTTAAATAAAACACATATTTTTGTTCAAATTAAATCTTCATTGGCCATTTGGAATTCCATCTCTCCATACCTAAGTGTGACCTATTAAGCCCATTGATTTCCACAGTGGTTTTTTATCCATCACACTCTAATGAAAGCCAAATATAATTTCAAGAGACTGTGCCAATCCAGTGCAAGCCCACATCTTTGAAATAAGTTGTAAGCAAATTTTTAAGACTTACGATGGTTCTTCAGATACCACCAATCCTTCTTCCAGCTCTTGAGCCTGCTTATACCATGGCAACTTTGCTTCCACGGGAAGTTTCTCTAGGGAACAAAGACAAACACATGAAATTAGGAACCATGCAGTAACACTGTTACATATGGCAGTCTCCCCTCTCTAGTCAAGCATCCCTGTGTTGCACATGTGCCTTCTTCCACATGGAGACTAAACAAAAAGAAGAAAGAGAGAGAAAGGAGAGCAGAAGCAAAAAGAAAAAACTCCTTCTGTGATTCATATTCTCCTTCATCACCTGGACTATATCACTTACAAGTTTATATGGCCAGGTAAGTTCACCGTCGCAGCTAGGAGGGCTAAAAAGTTCTAAAGCCAAGGAGGCAAATCAAATAATTTTTCAGTCTATGCAACTGAAACTGTAGGCACTATGGAAACTATTTTTTGGAGGGAATCTTGCCAAGTGTAACAGGCCTTCATTGACATTGCAAAGGGCAAAGCATATAAAACCTCTGTGTTTACCCTTAAATTTTAGATCTTCAGAAGATGCATTAAGATTGTTTTTAGTAGATTATGAAAATGAAGAAAACCCTGATTTGATCAGTGATACCATGGAAAAAACAGAGAAACCATGCTGCATTTCTTCCCTGCAGGATGTGTGCACAACGCAATGAGCTGCTCTGCTCTGGAGAGCACAGGGCCGTGCTTTCCCACTAGGAAAACTCTCATTTCAGGGGGCATCAAATTGGAATATTAGAGCTGAAGGCAGCGGAGCTGTTTTATCTCTATAGGGGTATAAAGTGAGAGTAAATTTGGCACTTCAGCTTGAGAAGGAGCTCTGCAGTTCAACAAAACATTCTGGGCTAGGATTACAAGACAAAGCACAAATTAAAAGGGGTGAGGCTCATGCCACTGAGCAGAACCAAGGCCAGACCTGTTTGCCACTCACAGATCATCTAAGCCCTTTGGGTTTGCACAATGCACAATGCACAGATGCCAGCAGGAGCAGATTAATGTAATTCAGAATAGTTGGGTGTTTTCTGTGACTGCTGGGCACAAGGGTGAACCTTTCACATATGGGCATGAGATTTCCCATCTGTCACATGTATCACAGAGGAATAACAACATACAACTTGATTTCACAGCTACTGCAACTTTAGTCTAGCAGATTTCCTTGTGGCAAGTTCTAAATGGGGGAAAAAAGGGACAGTAATAGAGTTATGCCTCATAGAAATAACTTGCCGAGCTGTTACTCCAACATATTTGTTAGTGCCATTTAAGGATGAATAGTTGCCAACACAGCTCTTAGTTTAATCTATATTTTACTACATTTGTTATCCAAAATATGCAGGAGATATTTCTATTTATATGCTCTACATCTTGTTTTATGAGTTTTGGAAATCCAGATCTTACATCTGTGCTTTTTTTCTTGGTTGCAAGTGCTTGTAAAAAGTGAAAGTTCTTGTGTACCGTAGCCTGTTATGTGACTTTTTAAATAACATTTCTTTTTCAGAAGTGTAGTTAATTACCATCTACACTGTAAAATGAGTTAGAGAATTAGAAATGTTGATGTTGTACAGTGCACTTTGACATGCATGAATAAGACACTCCTAACACAACGTAGGGAGGATTTTTAACCTTTGGATATTAAAGTAGAATCTTTTCCTTTATAAAATGGTTCCAGTAAAAACATTTAAATCTTTTACTATACAGAAAGTCGTATTGGATGAATACACTTTACCCATTAAAACAGAAAATCAGTACTTAATCCAGGGATATCCTATATTTCCCCATTATTCATGTAGCATAAAGTGCCTCAGTGACTGAATAAACTAAAATGAAAAAAAATTATATGAACTACTTGCATTCTATTTCTGTTTAACACTGTATTAAAAGAAAATGGAATTCTAAATTATTTTTGTCTTGCTGCTTTGGTCATATGGGAAAATTGTTTCTCTGCTTTATGTTAATCCAGCTCCAGAAGGAAAAATTAGCCTAAAACTAGAACATTAAATAGAGGTGAATGTCTAACTCCAGCTTCATGAAATAAAAAGGATAACATTCCAATTCATAAACAGAATAATTTGGATTGGAAAAGACCTCTGCATATCACCTAGTCCAGCTCTCTTCTGAAAGCATGATTCAGCCCTCAAGTACATGGATCTTCACACATTACCACTGGCATTATGGAGGGACAGTTGTGAGAGTGTTGTAGAACCAAGATGAGGAGTAAAATTAAACACAAGCAAAACAACATGCTTCATGTAGCACTTTACATCCTCTGGGAAAAAATGGAAAAAAGAAAAAATTGCCTACAATCAGAAATTAATTTCATATGTACTGCAAAGGGAAGCTCTGTTCAACCAGGGCAGGGATGCCACTCTGTTGCAAGGTTGTGCTTCCAGCAAACAAGTATGTACTTTGTTCCCAGAGAAGTCCCACTGACCTATGCAGACAAACAAAGTTTTTCCAGCTGGCCTTGCACCTCTCTCATGTTTCCTCAGCAGAAGCTAGTTGTGGGTGGTTTGCAGCACCTGATGTTCTGCTGTCTTACTGCTTTTGCTTGCACCTTCTGCTGCAGAGAGGATCTTGCTTTACCTGTGCTCTGAACACCATAAACCCAAAAAGCCCCAGGCAACTGACTGACTGAGCCAAAACCCACTGAATATTCATATGAGGGTCAGAGTCATGCTAACACGGTGGCAGAGACCTTTTTTTTCACCCTGGCAGGTGGACAAAGTGAGTTAATGTTGGCCAGCAAAACGGAGTGCAAACAACCACTGCTTCCCAGAGGACCTGTGTCTGGGTTTCACCCCCCTGGTGGCTGGCAGACACAGGGAATTCTCACGGTCCAGGTAAACTGGAATCTTCCAACTTGGCAAGCATGCCCATCATTGGCCACTGAGTGCAGAAATTAAATTCCAAATTTCACTGTTCCATCTTGGATCATCATGAGGCCACGTGTCACTCTTTATTTCCCAAGGCTTCACAATAGGTGTTCTCAATGTGTATCAGGATAGCAATTAATTTTTTAAAACAAACCGATTTCTTTTTATGGTAGGGCTTAAGTTTCCAGTTTGGAGAAAGTAAGTTCACCTGCATTGCTGTAGCCCAGAAGTTTCCATGACTGCACAGGCTCAGGGGCTGTATCAATAGAGCTGCATGCACAAACACACGCATGCTCATATACCAGAGAAAAAAGCCAAATAACTGCGCCTGCTGCACGTGGCAGCAGATTGTCCTTTATCCAATCCAGTCTCCAGGACTTTTTCCAACATTCTCTTTCTAGCATTGCATTTCTAACAATGGCAGAAATATCTTTTCTTTTTCTGAAAAAAATGCTGGGGATTTACCCCAGTTTTATTCTCTGTCTGAGGCCCAAGTCAAGAAACACTCCTTATAAACTGTGAATGCTTCTTGATATGAGCCACGCTGAGTCCAATACATTGTGCACAACAGGGGAGCCTTCCTAGTAAGAGGAACTTTATGTTGGGATATACATAAGCCTATTTCATACTCCACGTTATGAACACCCTCTTCAAAATCATAGTTAAATTTATCTAACATGTACATTATTTATGTATTTATTTCTTGTTAAAATATGTGGCAAATGTAGCCCAGACTCAATAGGACTATCTGCTTGACCAGTGAGGTCAAATCTGCTCACACCATGGTCAAATTTACATTGCTATTGCTTGGTCTGCAGGGACACAAATTAACAGTGAAAACTTCAGAGCTGGTAAGAAAGAAGGGGACAACATTCACACCAAGTTGCTAGCAGGCAAATGGTGATAGGAATGGAAAACCTTAAAGATTAAAGATTCATGACTCAAGCCTAGGTGGAAACAGTGCTACCAGCAACAAAATCAGAATGTTCAATGTGGAAGAGTTCTGAAAAAATTTGTAAGACTCTTTCTGTCTCATTACCTTTGGGCTTGTAGCAAGGAGTTGGTACAATGCATTCTTCTTTTATATGTGGCTTTGTTTTAGGACTACAACCTCCTGTATGCATCCCCCTGTGATCAATGCAAAGGACCACACGGTATCTGAGCCCCTGTCCACAGGTCACAGTGCACTGGGGAAAGAAAAGGGAAAAAAAAAAGGTGCATGTGATATAACATAAATGATAGATAAAAGGGGAATATACAATAGAAGCATGTGTACTTCAGAGAGCAAACCATGATGCAGAAACACACAACTCTGAAGGTATACTATTAATAGTATTTGGTAGTTATGCATAAGGCATAAACTTGACAGTTCTTTGTCTTTTTTGCTCTGAAAATTTATGTAGTTTGGATCTTTTGCTGCTGAATTTTGCATACAGTGTCACTTGCAGCATTGGCTTCTTGGCTTGTGGCCATATATTCCATGCTGGATGTACTCTGTAACACCCTGTCAGTTTCATCTGGAGCCACTCTGCTTTGCTTGGAAAAAGTACTAGCTTACGAGTTAATAGTGGTGACATTCAGCTATTTTGGAACATGGCACCAAACAGAATAGGAAATTGGGCTTTTCTTCCCTTAGACACTTTTCCTGAGTCTTTTTTCATTCATTTTTGGTAAGGTACATCAATTTTTTTCCACTGAACAGATTGTTTCAGAAATGGTTGCATGGGAGAGGATCAAAACCACCAACCAGTGAGGAGTACTATGGATACTAACAATATTACTTTGCTCTTGGATGATGGCTTTCATCTGGAAATCATTAGATACTTCATAATTGGACAAGACCATCTCCCCTGTGGGGGAGCTAGCTTAGCTTCTAAAACCTGTTTTACCTCTTGAGAAACTGGGGCGGTGAGAAACTACAGTCAAGATTAAGTCTTCATGTACAAACTCAAACTACATTTTTACTTTTGTAGAAAGGTATTTTAAAGATTTACTTTCATACAGAGGGAAAGGTGAGTCAGAAACAGACTACTGCAAGCATCAAAGAGCAGTCATCTATGGCTTCATGTATTTCAGGAAATTTCTCAGCAGCTACTGATATTTAAGTTACGACTGAAAAATTGTAATGAAGTTACAACATTACATGTTTCCTGGTTTTGTTTTGTGCATTTTGTTCATATTCCCAGTATATTTCTAGTAGAAAGTCACTTATTAAAGATCGATATTAAAGATCAAATTTATTTTTCCATAATCTCTTTAATCATGTTATTCCTGAGTATCTATTTTGCAGTTAGGCAAATCACATAACTTAAGAGAGAAAGAAAGTAGAGCATGTTCTGATTTCCACAAGCTCACTAAACTATAATTTAAGACATATTCCAAGTGTGGTAGAACAAACCAAACAAAGCCAACAAAGCTAAACTGATTACCGGAGACCACTCCTGAGCAAGCCACTTTGGGCAGTCAAATATATTGCAAGGTTGGACAACAGGCATCTTTGGAGTATACATGCATTTCCATTCTTCCACAGGACTGATATGCCCCTGGATGTCTTCTTCCACACACGAGACACTGCGGCTTTGAATACCCCCTCCACAGGATGAGGAACAGGCAGTCCATGGCGTACTTTCCCACCTGGGAAAAAAAAACAAAAAACAGAGAGGCATCAGGAAAAGGAGCTCCTGCTGCTCCCACCCACATGCCCCAAATGCACAAACTGTGACCTGCAGCAGTTTTTTGTTTTGGGTTTTGTTTTTTTTTTCCTGATTAATGTCAGTAAAAATTAATTATATGTATATTTTCGTAAATGACCACCACAACAAAGCACTCTCATAGTTTCTTCAAGTCTTCAAGTCACAGACTGGTAATGTAAAATCTCTTCTCTCCCACTAACCAAATAACTCATCACAGATACTCTTATTATTTTAAACTTCATCCTTTTACTTAATCGATGGGATTACTGTATATTCACAATGTGAGGATTTTGGTTACTAATCACTGGAAGCTCACTGCACCCAAGGACATACAGGGAAACAGCAGTGTTTCTTCCCAGGGAAACAACTGAGTTGAGAAGGAAAAAAAAAAGAAAGAAGATGGGAGACCATTACCATAAAAAATACATGACTGAAGTGATCTGATACGTGGCTGCTGATGAATGAACCACGTGGGCCTTGTTTCCTTACAGTTGAGGCACTGAGAGGAGCTGAGAAACCATCTTTTCTCTACAGCTGCCATTTGAGAATATAATGAGAAATCCATAGAATAGTATATATGTTCTGAACAGGTATGCATACTTAGGAGAATAATAGTTTTTAAAAGTGATGCATATACAATGCATGTATTGTTTTATATGTCCTTACGGCTGTCCACAAAAAATAGTCTAGTATTTACTTTCTTATATTCAAGCCATTCTCACAGAGATGATCCTGGGCCATTTTCATGATCCAGTGTGGCTATTCCTGTACAATCCTGTGCATGCCTGATAATATAGAAGTGTATAGGTTTTATCTACCAGGAAACATTTCACTATTTTTTCATTTTTTCTGCAGTAAAATAGTGATCAGGAAATTAGAAACAATGTTTGAAACAATGATTTTGGTCATAAGCCTTAACATTTTGATTTTTTGTAGAAAAAAGAGAAAACAAAACCATGCCACCTTTTAACCTTTTTCAGGCAAGAAGGAAAATGGTGAAAGGTCAGGATTTTTTTCTCCTAGTTAAAACAAAGGAAATATTTTTATTAAGTAGCAATTACCAGAGCACTGAGGTTGTTAAAGCCATCTGGAAAATGCTTGTCTTTCCCTCTGATTTTTCATATATCATCCCATCTTTTTCTCACCAGGTGCAGTTCAAATAAGCAATACTCACACCTGGCTCCTGTCTGAAAGTGACATAAAACTCAACATGAAATGGCTTGTGTTAATAGATATTAATGAATGGGGAAGCCACTGATTAACACTACAACTTATCACTAAGTGGTGAAACAATGTTTACAGCTTTCCATATCCATCACTGTGTGGTCAGCATATACCACATAATTAACAAACATATAATTTTAGCTATGCTTTTAGTTAGAATGTGTTACCTGTGGGCTTCTGCTGAACAATTTTCCGAGCACACAGCTAAGGTTTCTCACTACTACAAACCTAAATGAAGAGGTCTCAGACTGAAACTTGTGAACAGCAGGAGCTGTTGCAGCCAGACTGACCCAAATTTTCCTAGGCATAAAAGAGATGTGGCACCAGGGATTTCCCTGGAGCCTATAGGACAAGTTTCCAGATGCCTTAGGCAGCCTCAGCAATACCAAGTAAGTTAAATACAGGCAAGCAGTTTGGTCCTCAGGATTTGTACAAGTGCAAGGTAGAAAGGTGAAGCTGTTTTGTTGCACAGCTCTTAGAGCAGTTGGTCAAAGCTCCTTTTGAGGTACAAAGGGTACATCACTGAGACAGAATTTGTGAAAGGAGTTGGTGGTGCATTAAATACTAGAACTGTACTCATTGAACCATACCATTTCCTCTTCATGATAAAATTCAAGGCTGAGGGGTTGCAGGAGAGAAAGACTGTGAAGATGTGTTCTTCCCTTCTTCTGGGGTGTTTATTACTCTCCCTTTCCCTGGTATAAAGTGCCATTCTTGTACAGCTAATTGTAATGAGGGCCTCTCTGGTTTGGTTATGTTTGGTTGCGGGGGTCTTTTTGTATGTTTGTTTGTTGTTCTTTTTTTTTGTTTTGTATTTGTCTTTTTACTGTTTGGGGTTTTGTTTCCTAACCTCTGCAGGTTCAGAGGGAAGATATTTTTCATCCCTTTGATTTGGTCCTGTCCCATGCCAGCTTTGTGGTCTGTTCAGTTTCTGCTGCCTCTGAGGTTTGGAGAGGAGAGATGTGGCTGTGCCTTCTGTCTCAGTGAGAGAGGAAGACCTGAGTCATGTTCATGGGTTCAAATGTGGGAGCTGGGGAGAGGGAGAAAAGGGGAAGCAGACACAAAACAGCAGAAGGAAAAAGAAGGGCAGGAGTCCCAGCAAGCAATTGCAGCCTGAGCAATTGATGGGGAGGGTTAAATGAGAGCAGTGAGACTGAATGTAAAGGGACTCTTATGGGGTGAGACCATAATCCAGAACAGCTTGAGAAACAGTCTCAGACTTTTGATCATTGTTAGGAAATGATTTTTTTTCCTTTTTTTCAGTGATACTGAAAGACAAATACCTCAGGTCCTTTTGATCCTTTATTTTGGATTTTCTTCAGCACTAAAAAGGCCACTGTCTATCTGCCAGCTCAGGATACTGTTTCCTTAAATACAGAATACAGTCTCTGCACTGTTAAGTAGTGCTGAATCATTCTCTGATACAAAATTTTTCTCTGTCTTTTGTCAGTGTACATGCCCTTTGTACACAATTGAAATGCAGTCTGTTTTATTCAAAGCTAGAGTGTTAATTTTTATATTAGTAATCTACTAATCTAGTAATTTACTAACAGAAATTGAATTTGGGAGGTTGAGGTATGTATGTGAATTTTTTTTACAAACAAAGAAAAGTGTCTTCCAGAAAAGTGTAATTAAGACACAGGGATACAATTTATAAGTATATCTCAGGAATATTTGGTGATAATGACTGTGTATGTATAACACCTTTAGCTAGAAAGAGAAAATCCTAACCCAGATGACTGAGATAATTGATAAAGGATGTCAACATGAATGGTAGCTTGGCAAGCAATATGAATGGTAGCTTACAATGCTTGAGAAGTAAGGTGGGCTTCTTGTCTTTTCATCCACAGTTTCGGATGGGTCCATTTGAATGTGCTGAACATGAATGCACTGTGCTCGCACACTGATTCTGAAAGCTCCCTACATAAGGCCCCACCATGGTTCAATGGATGTTATTTCCTCACCAGGATGAGGCAAAGAAGTTGCATAGGGTTTTTAAATTTTGATTTCATACCCCATGACTCTATAAGTTTATGGAGAGGGAAACACAGCACAATACTACTGCATGTCCAGACAGTGTTTCAAAACCAAGGGGTTATTATCCTTCAGCTACCATTTTATCAGCACCAGTCTTATTCACTGCTTTTAAGAGTAATTACTCATACAATTACTCTTACATTAGACATTTTAATTCTGAAATAATTAATAATTCAAATCAGGCCTTGATCCTATTATTTCCCCATCTCTGACTTCTTAGAAAAATCAAGATTAATGCCCCTAGGGAAGGCATTAGCATGGGTTTGCAGGATCAGAACACAACACTGATATTGTCTAAACCCAAAATCTCAAATTTATAAGCATGCAGAAAGAAGCACTACTGGAGAGTGAGAGAAAATCCAATGGTTCATTACAAAGTCACAGATTATAGTCCAGTCCAGAGAAGAGTAAATTGAATAAAAAAGGAAGGGTGTAAAAGAAAAGGGGAGGGGGGAGGGATGGCGTGGGGTGTGAGAGAAAGAAAAGGATCACACAATTAATAAGTCTGCACTGATGCTACAGTTAGAATATTGTTTCAGTTTTGCATCAACAGGATTTATAACAATCAGTTAGTACTTGAAAATCTTTAGGTTAATCTACAGGAGCTCAGAGAAAGAGAAAAGCAGCATTTGTTAACGGAGTTTGAGAGCAAACCATAAGTGGAGAGTGGAGAAAAGAAGAGGCAAATGCATTTTTTAATCCTAGCATCTGGTTGACTGTTTTACGTACCGAGGAAGGGGATGGTAGAGGTCATAGGGCATGATCTGCTTGTATCCATCACTGTTAGGAACAATAATGCCAACCCTCTGAGTAGAAGGTACACATAATAAAATAAACACTAAATGATTACATTATACATTTTTTTTAAACAATATTACAAATACAACCCAAACAAACAAGAGAGATATTTTACCCAAGTTGCTATCACATTTAAAACAGAGTTTATGTTCCCACCGTACTATATGTGTTGCTGACAGAATAAACCAGAGTACTACTTTATTCTTATGCATATGTTTGTTTGACTGAGAAGCAATCCATTACCATGAGTTATTCAAATAAGTTGTCCAAAAATTATTTAAATTTATGAGATTACTATCTGCCATTATGAAGAAAAATTTTCTACACTTAATGTTATCTTCTATGAAAAGTTACTGAAGACAATAATGGGAACTTCCCTCTGCTCCAGAGAGCTCCAGATGAAACTCTTTTTTAAACTATTATATGGTTGTTTCTGCCCTTCAGACACAACATCTGCTTTAACACGGTCTTGGATTAGAAATCTGGGGAATCTCAGTGCTAGAATTAAGACCTGAAATTCTTGTCTCTCCATCTTAAAGCAGTTACACTTCATTCATCATCAGGACCTGCTTCTTTATTTGTGTTCTTCTGGAAGAAAGAAGAAGCTGGAGAGAATTACATGTCAGGTTACTTGGTTGGTTGGTTTTGGTTTTGTGACTGGTTGGCTTGGTTTGCTGCTCTGGTATTGGTATAGTATGTAAATAATAGAGCATCTAAGGACTAAAGAAGGCAATAGTGTGGATCAGAACTAGTAATTATCTGAAATACATTTCACACTCTTTATATGTGAGATGCATATCACTTGACTTTTTGGCAGCTACAGGGTCTCAATGGATGTCTAGTCTGGAATTCCATCTTTTGCCTGCAGTTTCATAGATTCTGTCACAGAGGAACTCTACTCATGTTGTCTCCCAATTATCAGGCATATCCATTGATGTCAAACAGATTGCAGGGCACCTCACCTATCACTTTCATCAAGGCCACTCTGCAGCAGGGGTCTTGGATGGGGCAGAACCATCAAAGAGTGAATGCCAGTTACATTAAAATACAACTTACGTGCCTATCGAAGTCACTGAGAGAGAAAAGAGACTGAAAGGGATGAAGGTGATTTTTGAGAGTCCTATGCAGATGAGAGATGCCAGCTACACTGATATGGATTCCCAAGGCAAGGAGCAAAGGAGGGCAAGAGAGAAAGTATTATCCTTCCTCAACACAGCTCACTGAAAAATGCTATAAGCATTCAAAGAAGTCTTGTCATGCTAAGGCTAAAGGGGGCCATTTCATTTCAGTCAACAGAGTTTTTATGTGGACAACTTCTCCATGATAGAATGAATCCCATTGTGTATTCACAGTGAGGAGTCAGTGCCAGGTCAATATCCTGGAATTTTCCATCTAAAACAGAGGAAGACACTGGAGCCCTGGGCATGTGTGATGGGCACTAGATGGCCCCCTCTAAGATTAGCAGCATCTGAAGTCATAGGAGCCTTTTCCATGAGTGCACATATTTGTATCTTCATAGAGCTGCCTGTCTCCACAAAAATCTAAGCATCTAAGAGTCAGTTCTGGCACTGGGAAACTTTGGAAAAGACAGATGGATCACTTAAATTATGTCCAGTGAACAAGTCACAAATCTTTTCAGACTTAGCTTGATGAGTAAATGCCTGGAGAAGCTTCAGAAATTGTGTACTAGTATTTTAAGAAGATGAAATGACACTTTTTCTGAGGGCTTTAATGCTCATGTTTATGGGATCTCTGCTTCTTTTCCTGACTCTTCTACCACTGCTGTAGAAGTTCCATTCTGGGTTTTGCACTTCCCAGCTCATCAGCTTGCTGAGGAGTATTTGGAAGAAAGATGAATATACTAAGTACAGAAATGAAATAAGTATACAATACAAGTATCTACTGCTTAAGAAAGAAATTTATTTCAAAACATGTCTCATTTGCTGCTGTGAGAAATCTTTTATTTCTAGTAAACATGGCTGTATGCATAGTCCAGGCCTACATGCATTAGAATGCATAAGATCCAAAACCATTCCAATGGAAACAGCCATACCACATACAAACACTGCTATGATGATTAAATAACATTTACAAAGCACTAGATTAATGTTGTCATTGGGAAGGTTTGACACCCAAAGAATTTTTGCATACATGGATTAAATTTCTGTAAATGGTATAGAGCCCCATGGAATTACTGACACACTCCTTGTGCATATGTGAGAGCATGCCAAAGGCTCTTATTCTGCTACTGCAGGGCAATGATTCCAAACAACAGAAATGCCATGGACACCATGAGGAAACAAGACCCCCACAATAATACACAATGGCTTGATTTACAACTGTCAAAATTGGCTTGAAGATGCAACTTTAATGACAACCAAATCTTTCATAGCCAGTGTTGTGTCTGCTTTTTAAATATGTGTTCCACAAGAAAAAAAAAAAAAAAAAAAAAAAGAGAAAAAGCCTAAGTGAATTATTTGAGAACCATTTCAGAGATTAAATAATTTGCTGAATCCTGTACTTTTTAACCACAAAAGTAGCTTAAATTCCATATATTTTTCAGTCCAATACCCTCTTATAAAAAGATAGAAGAGATCTAGATTAGGGGCTTTGTTCACTGTACATTTCTCAGACAACGCCAAAGGGATGGTGTGCTAAATGAATAGAGCTGATAGTAATTATTCCTCCACTACACTGAGATGTCTGATGTGGGAGCAGATAACAGAACTCATTCACACAGCACTGAGAACAAACCTGTTTTGGAACGAACAGGAGCACACAGCAAATTATTTTGAAGATCTATTGTGTTATGTGTGAAATCTCCCATGTCTTTCAGCCAACAAGTTGTGTCATATACTCTGCAGACTGCTTTGTTTTCCTCCTGAGGGCTGGCACCATCAGCACGGTTCCTCTTCCAAGGCACATATCCAGCTGGAACAGGAACAGCACATGCCAGAGGTGGGTGTGCTGCACCCAGGTTTGCCATTTCTGAAAAAAGTTCTGCTTTCTGCTGGGATGGGTGCCTGCAGATGTATTCCTTGAAAGTCATGTTTGGCTTTGTCTTCCCTGACAGCTCCTTTTTCTCCTTAAGCTACCATCAACACATATGGGATGCACAAACAACTTTTAGTAGCTCCCCAATGACTTCCTCCAACAAGGGGTCAGTCCTTTCCTGCCTCTCTCTCCTGAATGCCCAGGGCCAAGCAGGGGCATGGGAAGCAGAGATGGAAGAAGAGCCAGCAGAGGAGAAGGGCATCTCCTCTCGAGATGCCTCAGGATGGTGTGACCCTGCTTGAGGATGATGGGCTGAGGCTAGGAGTGGGTAGAGGTGCCTGCCATTCCTGTGCTTCTACATCTTGCTGTGACAGTGACCAGCCTTTGCAGCACCCTCATATGCCTCAAGCTCACAGCCTTTGCTTCTCCTGCAGGCTCTGTTTTGCTGGTCATTTCTTGCCACTAGTGCTGCAGCCACAGGACTGCCAGAACTCCTGGGTGGCTGGAGGTGTTACACCTCTTTCCTGATGTCCACTTGCACAGCAAAGATTTAGGTTTTCTTGGAAATCTGAGACACTTGAGAATAAATGATCTTCAGGGCAGGGAATATGCCAGCAAAGCAGTAGCCCAAAGTATGTCTAGGAATTAATAGTAACTCCAAACGATAATACAGAGTTGAAGCAGCTAAAGCTGGTCATGGACAGCTAATTCATTAAGTGAAGGGAAACACTTTTAAGACCTCAAAAAGTTCATCACAAAAGAAGAATTTACTATCTGAGCCAGCATCTCCTTGAGAGCCATGATTATCATTGGACAGACCACCGGCTACTGAAAAATCTTCAATTTAAACTATTAAGCACACACTTAAAATCCTGTGTGTGATACTGCAGCCTTCTCTCACAGTGCTCTGTGAAGATGGCACAGGGTGACATCATCACCTTGTGCTATATGAAGGCTTTCTGCCCTCAAAAAAAAAGGTATTGAGGCCTAAAACTATCATTACGTCCATTCAGAGATGGGGCAGATGACATCTACAGGTACAGGCAACATGTTTGTTTGAATGTACCCTTTGGGGGATAGAGAGTTTTGTAGTTCTCTGTTAACAGTATGTGTTACTTTTCTGGTTTCTGGACCACTTTCCTTAATTCTGAAATATAGCTAGTATTAGCGATCATCTCATCTCGTTACAGCCTACCACTGTGGAACCTGAAGAACTACCATTTATTTTTTATTTAGGTATCCTTTAATATGGCCTTCATACTTCACAGAGTGGTAAAGCCCGCTGTCCCCTATCTAAGCATTTTAATATGGGATATCATTTGATACTTAAATAACCTACCTAAAAAATGCAAAGGACTGTAGAGAAAGCTATCTTGTGTCAACCTCCAGAAAAACCTCATACTTTAGACAATATGTCTGTTGAGCACAACAGTACCTCACCTTTATAAAAATTGACTTGCTTGTGGTGTACAGACTTCAAATTTTAAGAAGCATATGCTTTACTTGTCATTGCCATAGAGTGCCCTTTACAGGACTTGAAATTGGTGTCATCAACTGGAAGCAGCTTCCTACCTGCGGCAAGACTTATAATACTTTAAAAAATCTTCTACATTTTTTACTGTATTTTATGGTGGTTTGGATGAACAGTGTTTGATACAAAGATGTAAATTGTGTTATTGCCCACTACTAAATAATAACAACTCAAGAACCACTGAAAATCTCTGTGACTATCTTACTACTTGCTGCAGTTTTGGTCTCTTCTAGGACTTAAACCAGATTACATTTCCTATAGCTTCTTTTCAGGCAGACTGGTACCTTTGATTCTCATAGAAATACAAGAAGTATTTCCCCACCTTTCTATCTGATGCATCCCAACAGGTCCTTTCTGCCTTTCTTTATGTCTTTCTTCAATACTGTTTTCTCAGAGAGAAATTTTCTCTGCTATTCACACCTTTTAATACTTTGACAAACGCTTCCTGGCCCAGTCTGCCAGCCTGTTCCAACAAAACAATTTTCTAGCTTAATTTAAACTGACCTTGCCCCAAAATTCAAGGTTTTGTGTATTTACCTTAAGAAGAGAATTGTCTCTTTAGGCATTAGGAGTATCTGCAGCTCATCTTCATCCTGCTCTTGAGCTTAGGTGACCTCAGCTAATGCTGCTAGAATATTACCACTGCTATCAGCTCCTTCCCCACCTACAACTCCTGCACCTGGAAGCATACGTATTGTAATTTTCCTCAGATGTATCACTCTTTCCTGAAATCTCACTTGGTGGTTCCTTCCCTGCTGCTCAGAATTGTTTTTTTCATGCATAATGCCTCCCTGTAGCTCACTTCTCCAGGAACCTTAATAGTTCCTCAATAAATGCTGAACTGTTAAAAATAATCCTCCATATGTATACAGTTGAAATGACTGATGTGTGTTGACTATGCTCCCTCATTTGCTGGCAGCACTCTTTTTGCTAATCCCAGTATCACTCTTCCAACACATACAACTTCAAACTGGTGTTGGAGAAGGCTTGTTCTCCCTTCTGTTTGGATGTCTGAAACCTTTCTGTCTCATCTTCCCCGGGAACGACAATCTCTTGCTGTCTTTAGAGTTATCCATATGCATATGATTGTGGAAAAAGAGACCAGCCCCAGGAATGGGAGGCAACTAAGGTTCAGAGAGCACTGGAAGGCAGAAATGCTTTCCCAACCCCCCTGCAACAAATTAAGAACTTAATGCAAATCCACAGAACTGACCATTTGCCCGAGGCAGAGATCAGAAAAGGGCATTGTCATAACCAGCATCCCACATCCATGAAAAAAGCTGGGGTGTTGTCAAAAAGCTCAGTATCTGTGGCAGCTATAGCGTATTTTATCTGAAAAAGGTAATAAAAATAAATTTTAAATCTATCATATGTCCCACGCAAGGGCAATTACAGTAAATGACTCATTGTGCCTCAGAACTCTCTCAGCCCTGCAGATCTATAGCTGCTGCTGTGTAAATGAGAAAGTGCAGCCCATCTTTTCAGAAGCATACCAGCACACCAGCACACCAGCACTCCAGTTTTGTTCATCTTCCAGAATGAAACTAGTGAAAATGGGGACACTGTACTGCTGTGACACTTAGCTTATAACTTCTAACCTAATATAACACCTGTAGGGAAGCTGATTACAACCTTTTAACCTTTTCAAACATATGTGTTTAGCAATTTCCTGATTCTGCTGCCAGTTTGTAGGGGAGTGAGGAAACCTCTGTTTATGATTAACAGAGTACACTATGTTTCATTTTAATTAATGCTTATTTACTTGCTACAACCACCTTTTCTTTATAAAAGTTACCATTCACATACATGTCTTGCAGTGTTGCCCAGGAAATTGTATACAGTTTCCCATCACCCCATGTTTAGGGGGAACTTCTCACTGTATCAGAGTACTTTGAATGGCCATAATATCCTGGCAGTCTTTTGAGAGCTTTAACTTGCACTTTGTTGTTCTTGTTAAGACTAGTTAAAAATCAACATATAAAAATAACTTCATTTAAATTTAAGGGGTTTTTTTTATTTTTTATTTTTTTTTTTGCTGATGCTTGTCTCCTCCACCATACTGTATGGATAGTTAAGCGAGAATGCCACAAGAAAAGCTTTGATGAGAAAGGAGTTTGCAGTTTTGCTGGAAGACTGTGGATATCTCAGAGTTCCTTCAGATCCCTGAGTCTTGAAAGTCTTGTTTGAACTAGAGATTTTTCCCCAAACTTTCCCCAGGTACTAACATTATTTCTGGTGGCAGTCTTACATGTAAAGCTCTAGGCAAATTCCAGGATTTTTGCCTTTGAAAATCAGACTGGCATTATTGTCAAAGTGATAGAAAGAAGCCCACATTAGAGACTTGCTAATATAATTTTTTGAGTCAGTTGCTCCAAGAATTTAGCCTTTCCTGAAAATACCTTTAGAAACCACTATATACCATTGAAATCTCCTGGTAAAAGCACCACTAGAGCTTTTGTGACTCAGAAAACCCCACATTATTATGTGGGAGACAGGAAAAAAAAAAAAAGAGAAAAAAAAAAGAAAAAAAAAAAAAAGAGAAAAAGAAAAAAAAAAGGAGATTGGTAAAAATGCAGAACCGTGCAGCTGAGGATGCCACTTGAAACTGAAGATGAAATGCAGAAGCATCACTGATGTTGCTCCAAAGAGTATTCTGTGCAGAGATGAATGTGGAGTAAAAGTATTTTCCATATTTGTAAATACTGCTTTTTGGAGGAATGCCTTTGAATTATGAAAGAAATGGTAACTTCAGCTTATAGGAGGGTTCTTGTAGGTAAATGTTTAGCACACACAGTTAAGTCCAATCTAAGCAAACTTTTTATCAAAGTAGAAAAAAAATTCTATTCACCTTTCATTAGAAGCTACCAAAGAGGAGGATACTCCTGGTACTTAAAAACTTCCTCTCAGTCATCCAGTTTGTCAAGTTTTGAACAGTTATAAGATCTGACATTATTTAAAAATGTGAAATATTAATGTAGAAGGGGAGTGGGTTAGGTTAAGCTGGTTGCTATTTATATCAGTAGATATTACATATATATTTGCCAGTCAAGTTCTGACTGTTATAAGTCTTAATGGATTGAAAATAAGCAGATATGTTGCTTCTCTGTTTCTACAGTAGAGGCTGGATCCTAAAGAGGGTCTGTGAGACAGACTGGGTAGGGCACTAATAGTATAGAGGAACTCAAATGAACATGGTGTCCTAGCATGTCATCTATCCTGCAGGTTGCTAATTTCTGATCTTATTTAGGTTGATTTACTTAACCCAGAAAAGAAACATGTATAAATTATACATGTTTGAGAAATAACCTTCCACACACTGCTTCACCTATAAGTACGTGAGACCTTGAATTTGGAGAAAAAAAAGATTAATTTTCCATGTTTATTTCATTTAAGCTTTTTTTGGTACTTGTGATGCCAGCAATACTGCTAATTATTGCCATAATAAGCACAATAAAGTAAAACATTTCTGTGCACTGTCTAAAGAGGCAACAATTGCAGACCCACACAATACTCCTGGTATTCATTTAAACATTTCTTTCAGCCTTCCCTTTGCCGAAAATTTTATTGCAAGCTCTCCTACAGTAACCCCTCTCGGTTGTTTTACTCAGCGCCACTGTGGTCTTCCATGATTATTCTCTGTGGCATTCATTGAGACACCATAGGAACAGTCAGCAACCACTAATCAGCTATGCCTCACTGGAACTGGCTTTGCCAGGAAAAATTAACATCTTCATTTTATACCAGCAGAGCAGAGCAGCTCCCAGACAGCAAAGGCACTGCAAAGCCAAGACACCCTCCCCGCTCATGCTCCTGACCCTGTTCTGCTTCACCTACCCTCTTCCTAACCATAAGAAAGCACTGGGATTCCAGAAGTTACCACAGATTTCCTCTGGTTTTCTGTCTGGGTTGTTGATTCTTGAATTCTCTACAATGGCACTTTTGAAAATAATAATTTGCAATTTGACATTCCATGAGTATGTTTCCAAAAAGCCAACTCCTCTTTGTTACTGCCTGTACCCAGAGATGGCATAACTGTATTTCTAAATGACACTCCTGCCCCTCAGGGTCTTTATATCAACAGCTCTGCCTTGTTATGTCTTAAATAAAACAAAAATTGCTTCCTGACATCTGCCCAGCTGTTTTGTTTGTCTTTTTTGTTTTGTTTTTTTTTCTTCACTTTCTTCTTATGTACCCTGCAGTTGTTTTTCTCAGCATTGGAGGATATGTTATTTAGAATGATCAGAAAAAGTATGAGAAACATACATAGTACAAATTCCAGAGTCAAACTACATTTTGACTCAGAACTGTATTTTTAAAACATAGCAGGTTAAGCTTCAAACAAAAACAGCAAACCACCTACATAAAATTACTTTCACATTGGTACTGTAGGAACTGAACCTGAAAGACAGATTCCATATTGATTCATGGCTTTAAGCAATCCTTTTTCAGAGACATTCATATTTAGGTTTTTTTCACCTGATCATACTTGGCCTCAACATTACTAACATTTGCCCCAAACAGTTCAAGGAAGTCTTCAAATAAACAATTTTTGATCTGAGAAAATAAATTAAGAGAAAATATGAAAACTTTATTATCGTAAGGTTTATAGTTACAACTGTAAATGTATTTAAGTACCCTGAGACATTTCATATGTATATATATAGGTATTTTCTGGAAAGTAGTATAACAAGAGAAGTCAAACACTGAGCTTGACAGAAAAGGCTTGTGAAAGGAAAAAATGGTCTTGTTGGATTGTAGAAAAGCAATCTGTAAGTTGCAAAACCACCTCTGAGTACATCCCTAGCAGAAAATATTTTTCACAAGGATCTAGTGAAGCTGAGTTCTTAATATTATATCCTTAATCCCGTCTAATGAAATAAATCATAAAGTAAGTAACTTAAAGAATGTGTAATACAGCTGAGATGATGTTGAATTTCAATATTGGATTTTTACACATTGTAATTCTGAGAGATTTTAACTTTAAATTCAAAACTGTATAAAAACATTTCTGACTTTGAATTATTTACAAACTTAATTACCATTGAAAATGTGTTTATTAACACAAAGGAATATTAACTGCCATACACTGAATAAAAACTCCTTCAGTGACAAACAAACCAGAGTGTCAACTTCAGTTATGAAGAGTCAGTGATCTTTGTTGACAACTCTCTAGAAGACGTGCTTGTGGTTTGTTCTCTCTGATCATGCCTGGATACTCTAAAGCTAGTATATCTGGTTCAGAAAGCAATCATCCTTAGTCAGGTGGATATACAATTCCATTGGTCCCTAAAGCACCTTACTTTACCTGGCTAGGACATCTTTTTTCTATGGCAACCTCCAGCAATCTGTAGGGCCACCGCAACTTTTTAGTTGCTTGAAGTTGCTTTATCAAACTTGGTGCAAAACTAGTCTAGAGGGAAAGGAGCAGTAAATAATTGGCTTTAGGGCATTGTTGCACACATGCCTGCTGGTCTGCACTTAAACATCTTTTAGTGAAGCCGCGCAAGAGGCACAAAAGTTTAAGATTACATAAGTAATGGGTTGTGGCTTTTGAGTGGCTACAGACAGACTTCCATTGAAATTCAGAGGAATAAGTACAATAAAGGCCTGCCTTTTTGTATTTTTGTTCCTTTTCTTATACATGGGAAATCTGATTCTGTGATCATGCTGTTCTTGCTATTAATCTTCTGAAGAAGAATGATTGACAGCAGAGCAGATAAAAGTCTTTTGTGCTGGGCCAAAGGGTATTGATAATTAGAAAAAATTCCCTGCTACATTCTTACAAGCAAGCATTTATTAAGGAGAAAATGTAAAAAAACCCATAAAAATAATATTTCTAATTATTATGACAAACACTTTCCAACAGCATTTTACTCCGAGAAAAATTTTCCCATCACACTAACATTTAAGAGACCTGTGTTGATTGTGGGATGATATAATGGACAATTTGCTTTCTCACACTTTATAATCTGCTGAAGTAGAAGAGAAATCTGAGGGGAAGAAACAACCATTTCAAATCAATCCTTGTAAAATGGAGGTGCTAAACAGAGGTCTTTTTCTACACAGTACAACCTCAGGATGACAAAGAAGTTTAGTTAAGTAGGCTAAACGATGTTAAGTAGGCTATCTGTTGTAATAGTAACAGACTATATTCCTTACTCCTTTAGAATCCAGTCTAATTAAAAATTAGAGCTGACTGACCTTGCAGGACAAGGATCCAGGTTACACTCTTGAAGCTTTGGTTTTGGCTTGATATTTTCGGGGTAATAGTGACAGTACTGATCTGCTACTACCCGGTTGCTTCTCTGATCGAAACATTCAGCAGATGTCAATTGATAACCTGCAATACACAGTGGAAGAAATAACGTGATCTGGTGCTCTTTGTCTGTCAAGTGCATCTAAGTTCTGGCTTGAGTGAACTGAAAATATCAGGTTTTGGACATAACATCTGTTGTTTTAGTGAACAGACTGAAAACATCAACAGAAATTACATGTAGTAGGAACAAAAGTTAAGCATTGCGGACAAATAAAAACCCAGAAACCTAGAGAAAAAAAAAGAAAAACAAGGGCCAAGATTTCTTGGTCACCAAAACTCATGCACTCAGTTTCATTTCAGAAGACAAAGCTGCTCATGGGGACATAGGCAGATGGAGAAATCTTACTCAAAAGCAGGCCCAAATCCCATCAGCCCTTTTGTTTGGCAGCTGTAGCATTAAGTGCAGTCATGTGGCCCTAACAAGGTACTTTATGTACAGAAACTCCAGGTAGGATGCTAAAAAGATCTACAGGCTACTACCACTGTTGCTACATCACTCCGTTTTATTTAGATCTAAGCACATTAATTTTCAAATTTTTCACATTTTAAAAGTCCAAATCTCAGTGCAGCAGCTGGGACAGATGCTGCATGCAGCTACCTGCTTCTGGAAATTCATTACCTCCTCCACAGGATGCTGAACAAGGGAAAAAGTCTGTTTCCCTCCATCGGTGAATGATAGGCTGATAGAAGATAAACTGAACTGAACTGTCAGCAGCACCAGCATAGCGAATCTGAAAAATATATAATGCCAAAAATTGAACCTAATTTAAATAATATGAAGAAGAATTCTGCCACATGCATCCTGTCACTTTGAGACATCTTGCAGGTACATGAAACACCGAAGATACTTCACAATAGGAAAATAAAATGCACAAAACAAAGTGGCAAATTCTTGACTGCAAAACACAATAAAACAAATTTCCAGGCATAACTTGTGGCATATCTGACCATTCTGAGACCACATTCTGAAACAATGAAGGGATGGTAAATGCAAGTTTAGTCCAACTTAATAATCTTATGGCGACAGGGAGGTTATTGACTGATCTTCATTGCATCAGAAAAATCACCACCACCTGCTGTCCCTGACAAATTAACATGGATTTAGATCTTTAACACTTTCGAAACACCTTCTGAGACCATGTATTTTATATTAGATAGCTACAGAGGCCTGTTCTGTGTGAAATAAAAAAGTATAAACATTCTAATTAATATTTGTTTGTTTCTAAGATAGAGAATCTTTTTCATTCTTCTTTGTGGTATTATCATTATTATGAGGCTATCCATCTGCATAATTTATTTTGTCTGCAAAAATGCTCCTTTCAGTCTTAAGTGTGAACTCTTGGCTGGAGCAAAGTGCATGACTGCAGAACACTCTTTAGAGTCTAAAAATCCTGTCAGATTCTAAGCCAACTGAGCTTCACTATGCTCCCAGTACTTTGTGTGCTGAATGGAATTACCATTTAAGCAAGAGTCTGCAGTGCAAGGAATGCAATAAGACAAGAGGATTCCGCTAATAGACCAGGAACCTTTTTGGTGAACAGCTGGGAAGAGAAATGTAACAGTGCTGCTCCTAAAAGACTCTCCTATTTGGCTATGTGTCCTAGGACATTATTTTTTGATGTTGCTTATGCATCTCTGCATTAATGGCATGATGCTATCAGAAACAAGAAACTGCCAAATCATAATTAACTAGAAAAGATATAACCTTCTTCAAATCAGTACCTCTGATTTGTTCTCTGCTCTACAAAAAGGATGCAGACATGCTGGAGAGGGTCCAGAGAAGAGCAAAGGGGATGATCAGAGGACTAGAGCACCTGTCATATGAGGAGAGGGTGAAAAAACTGGGTGTGTTCAGCCTTGAGAAGAGAAGGCTTAAGGGTGACCTTATTACAATGTTCAAGTACTTAAAGGGGGGCTACAAAGAAGATGGAGACTCCCTGTTTATGAGGAATCACATTGACAAGACAATGGGCAATGGGCATAAGTTGCTCCTGGGGAGATTCTGATTGGACATAAATGTTACATTTTTCACAGTGACACATTGGAATGGTCTCTCAGGGCAAGTGGTGCATCCCCTCACTTCAGCAAGTTTTAAGTCTCAGCTCAATGGGGTTCTGAGACATCTCATATAAACAATAATATTAGAAGGGTTGGACCAGATGATATATGAGGTCCCTTCTAATCTGCCATTCTATGGTTATATGATTCTGTGATTGATTCTGATCTTAATAGCAATCCTCCCTGTGTGGTGTTTGTTTTTCCCACAGCTTAAAATGTTCCAGCATTGCCTCATTTTTCTTTTTCCATGTTTTGAAAAAGTTACCTTATTTTGGAAAAAACCTTTTTTTCTATCTGCTTTTCCTTTTCTCTCTTTCTGAACACTAAAAGGCACTTTCAAAGAGTAGACTGTGAAACAGAAGCAAAAATGCGACAAATTGAGCTGAACATGTAATCCGTGTTGTTTGTTTTGTTTTCCCCTGTAGATGGACAGAAACATGATTACAAATCAGAGTGTATCGTGTGGAGAAAGAAGAAGGCAAAATTACTGCAGGATATGTTGATGGCTGTAAGAGATCTGGCCCTCAGAGACTAAGGCTGCCCTTTTCTAATTAGAGTAAACAGTGACATAAATTCCCAAGAGGAGAAAAAAAATACAGCTGTAGCAATTCAGTTTCTTTCAGTTCAGCAAATGGGAGGCCTTTTGCATGGATTAATATCATTTAAGTCTGTGTGTCAGAAACAGGATATCGAATTCCTTTTGTGGGGATAGTGCATTAATCATACACTTCAGAAGAGCATTTCTGGGCTCATGTAAGCCTCATGAACTCCTGGGAAAAGTGTTCTATTGTGCTGGAAGACATCTGGGGAGGTCTTCGATCTGAATGTGCAGAAAAAGTGTTCACTGGGGAGAATTCTGCTCTTTGTTTTTAAGGATCATCAGTGACTCTTAGAACAACTAAGCAGTAAGGTCTTCAGTGAATCATAAAGAACAGACTGAGAGCTTGTACTAAGTCTAGTATAAAAAAAAGGAAGGAAAAAGAATTCACATTAAAAAAAATAGGAAGACAGAAGAGTTCCTCTCCCTGCAGACTATTCCTTCATGTCTGAAGAATCATCCGTCTGTTTTGACACAGAGAAAAGACAGACGAATATCTTTTGCAGCCTAATGTGGAAGCCACTTATAATACATACACACATAATGACAACATAGGTAGGAAAGAACTGCTATGAGTCACAGCCCAAAGCTAAAATGATACAAACCAAGCAAATGAAAAAAGCAGACACAGTATTGTATATTTTTTTAAGGAGTACTGTAAGTGGAGCAGGAATATGGTATATGGTGATTCCACATAGCAAAAGTTTTATTTTGTTTTACAGTTTATTAAAGCTAAGATCTTGATCCAGGAGAAAACACCAGTGGCTGCTTGATCCTTGCAAAACTGAAAATGAGACCAGAAAACTAAATGCTTTAAGATATGTCCTGGTTTTACTGCAGAGTGCCAACTTGCACACATTGAAACACTCAGCTCTGGAGTATGGTGAAATTCTTTACCCTTGCAGTATTTGCAAGTCCCAGCTAGCTATGAGAACTGCCAGAACTTCAAAAAGAGGGGGTCAATACTTGAGAAACTTTAGATAGTCCTCTAACTAACACTGAGTTATTGGACTTATCCTTTTAAAATTTATTAACAGAAGAAGTTCTCAGCTCTTGCAGAGCACCCAGCCCTTGATTTCTTCACTGCAACCCCTCTGGAGAGCATCCTTGACTTCCTTTAGGCTTCAGGAGAATTCAGGGAATTCCAAACATTAGAGTAGCCCCAACTACTTTGTAAGACCCAAAGAGTTACATAAGATATCACTTTAACCAACTAGAAAGGGGTTAGTTAAAATTACCAGTATTTTTTTAAGTACGTCAGATTAACGGTAATACCTCTCCAGAACCAAACAGCACCCACACAGTAGTTTCGAATCGTGTACTCTTTGAAGAGTACTGAAATGTACACCTTGTGTGATCACCTTTAGTCTATTTTCATGAACAAGCTATTGTTTAAACCACAGGAAAACAGAAAATTCTAACAACATTTTAAGAAGGAGCTTCATGAGAAATGAATGAAGCCACAGACCAAGAACCTCTCTCTCTCTGTTATGGGATCAGTAGGTAGAATAACATTAAAGAGAACATATATATGGTACCTGAGAAGAGTGTTGATTTCCAAGGCTTGTGCTTTGCTTTGCCAGAGATTTACAAGGGACACAGATAAAGGTAGGTAAGGTATCAGTTTACTTCTAGATCTCTCTCCAAACGTCCCAGCTAAAGTTCATAACTCAAGAAGACTGTATCATGCACTGATGACTGGCTAACAGAATGGTCCTAAAACCTGTCCTTCCTTACAATTGACAAAGGACCTGTGGAATTTCTCAGGGATATGTGCTGGGGAATAAGTTGTTAGCAAGACCCCCAGATGAACAGGATAAAGGGCAAACCATGACCTGAATAAGTTTGCTAATGAAAAGGAATTATAAATGGTAGCTAAAAATGAAACTGTCCCTGAAAACATTCAAAATTTTGGCAGGCTGAATACATGTTCAGTAAAAAGAAAAAATGCCAATGGGAGAAAAAATTAACTATGTATGCTAATTATACATGAAAATGTCTTTTATGCTAGCTGCTGCTATTCAGAATGGTAACAGAGTCATTATAGGCTTTCCTCTGAAAATATCAGCTGAGTGTGCAGCAACAGTTAAAAAGAGAAATGCAATATTACAGAGAAGAAGGAAAAAGGAGAGGACGCTAACAGCCAAGCAGAATACATTAGTGTCCAGATCATTATGTAGTTCCTTAACATATATATTATATATAAACCCTTAATCTCTTAATATTTAAAAAATAAACAATTTCATTACATTTTATAAAACTACATTTGCTTTACCAGGAAATTAATATTTACACTTATACATCTAGTTATATATAGAACAGATCTAAGGCAGCACTGGTTTCTACTCCAAACCCACCCCAAGTCCAGATGACATTCTTTGCTAGACCTTGTTTTTAACCCACTGGTCTTTGCTGCCTCACAAACAGCTTGCCTGAGACAAACAGCTAAGGCCTGTAAAATGGTCCCTAACAGGCTGTGCTTTGTCAGCCCTGTCTCTTCACTGACAATCCCTTCTGACTCTTTCAGTAAGACTGTAACTCAGATGGGTCAGACTTGTAGTGCTGATTGCTTTAAATAGTTGACCAGTGATGACTGCTGCCCAGGGAGGTGGTCGAGCCACCACCCCTAGCGGTGTTCATCCCTCAAGGTTTCTTGCAATTCTGAAGCAATCCATATCACAAAAAAAAAAACCCTTAGCCATCAGCTCCCACACTGAATTTCTACTTCCAAATTATGTCCAAGTATCTAACTTGGCCTCTCTAAGTAGGAGCATTTAGGGTTAACTGAAAAGGATTAAAAGAGTTATTCTGGAGACAATGCTCCAAAAAATAGAGTTCTGCTGCATAGAATAGTTTTGACTGGAGGTGGGCATTAAAGATCATCTAGTTCTAACCTTCCTGACATAGGAAGGGACACCTTGATTAGATTCCTCAAAGCCCCATCCAGCTTGGCCTTGAACACTTCCAAGGAGGGGGCATCCACAATTTCTCTGGGCAATCTGTGCCAGTGTTCCTCAAAGGGAATAATTTCTTCCTAATATCTAATCTAAATCTACTCTCTTTAGCTCAATACCATTACCCCTCATCATACCACTACATTTACAAATACAAATTCCTCTATATCCATTTGAGGAAAAAGATGCTTTGTCCCAGGAAAGTAATCTTGACACCTAGAGGGATCCCACTTTGTATAGAAAACTTGCTAATGTTAAAAAGAAGCCTTACATCCGGGTTGTGGGGTTTTTTTGTTTATTTGGGTTTTGTTTGTTTGGGTTGGTTTTTTGGTTTTTGTGTGTTTGGTTTTTTTGTTTGGTTGATTTTTTGTTTTTAATAAGTACTTTACTTTCACAAGCTGAAAACAGAATAGTCATTCCTATATGAAGCAGGGAAAGCTGTTTCCAAATCTGACATAACTGAAAGGCATGCATTTATTTTAGTACCCCTGTATTAGCCTTATTTGTTAGTACACTCTTATATCCAACAAAACCTAATGAAATATTGTGAAGCCAAAATTTTTTTCTAGAAAAGTAGTTAAATAGTATCACATAACACCCTTGTTGCGTGAAGTAGTATCTTATATAGTTGTTTATTAAAAAAAAAAACCTAATTGTGATCCATATGCAAGGAATATTTAGGTGTTCAATCTTAGGCAAAATCTAACCTTAACCTTAGAAAAAGATCCTTCAACTGTGAATAGGTGATTTTTTTGGTGGGTTTTATTATATCTACTGAAGACAAAGATATGACAATAAACTAACATCTTCTGAGTCATGCTGCTTTGACTTTCAAAAGCTGCAAACACAATTTAACTCAGCAGTATCTGCTCTGCCCATGCCTAGACAGCTTGTACGCCCACATTGGTCAGTCATTCATCACACAGGTAAGGCACTGCCTTTGAGAGGAAATGCAAGCACCAAGGGATAAAGATATTTTCCCTCTCACTAAAGGTAACACTGGAAATACCAGGAACACAGTCCAATCTGCCTGTTACCATTTCAGGGCCTTTGGTCTACATGACCAGCTGTGACCAACAGGTATGTTCTAACTGATCAGGCTGCCTTAAATCCATAGGCAGCACAAATCGTGCAAAGTGAGCAATACTGTTTACAATGCAGTGATGTTCATCATCTGGATATCATCTGTAATACAGGTAAAATTGTTCTAGACATTTCAAATTGACCAGCATCTGTTTTATGAAAGTATTTGCAATCTGACCTTCAAAGATAAAATAATACACTCTTTAGGCTTCCTCTTGTGAATCGGTCCCCATAATTTCAGCTTGCTTTTTTCTGCTATTAATGTACCAAGATGGGTAGTGGCCAGTCTACAGGGTTCTGCTGCTTCTCCAGCTAACCCATTCCAGCCAACTTCAGCCCAGCTTAACCCAACTCAATCACTTACTGTATTTTCCAGTTTGCTGTTCAAACTTCTAGCTGTCATCAACTCCAGGTTAAAAAAAATGTAATCTACCTCTAGGGCTTATGGTGAAAAATTTATGTAGTCCTGGACATGATACAGGTTTTACAGCTTTACAGCTGAAATTCTTCAAGATCCTTGGTCCTACTGGAAAAGGATTTATTTTATTGTAATTCCCAACTGTTTTTGTATGTGTGTTTTCCTATAGAATGCGTGCATTGCTTCCAGCAATGTGTTTCATATTACCTGGAAGAACAGAAACACTCTAATGGGAGGAAACAATTGTTATTCTTATTGTCAGCAAAACACAAAGCAGAACTTCAAAATGACACCATGACTTCTCAAGTAAAGTCATACCATCTATTTTGGAATCTAATTCTCCACTCCCTTACAGTCTTCTGTGCAATTACACTGATATAAATGCCACAAAAATATGGGATACAGATACAGATTTTCTTTACTGTCACAGGCAAGATGAATGTCCTTATCTTATATGTACCTCAGAAGCACATACAGAGGTAAAATTCCTATTCTTGTAATGAGTTAAGCTTTTCTCTTTAGGATACACACTGATGCCTTTCTTGGCATAAAGTCAGTCTCTTTCCCGAGGAGTGTCCAGATATTTAGCTATAAAGGATATTATGTAGAGTACAAGAGCTAGCCTGAATGATGCTTTGTGGTAAACATCTACTGGGTAGTTAAGATCTAGAAAAATCCACTTCATCTTTCTAATGCATCTTATCTTACTTTATGTTAATGGCATCCTGGCCTGTATCAGGAACAGCGTGGCCAGCAGGTCCAAGGAAGTGATTCTGCCCCTGTACTCAGCGCTGGTGAGGCCACACCTCGAGTCCTGTGTCCAGTTCCGGGCCCCTCAGTTCAGGAAGGACATTGAGGTCCTGGAGCAGGTCCAAAGGAGGGCAACCAGGCTGGTGAAGGGACTCGAGCACAGATCCTATGAGGAGAGGCTGAGGGAGCTGGGGCTGTTCAGCCTGGAGAAGAGGAGGCTCAGAGGAGACCTCATCACTCTCTACAACTCCCTGAAAGGAGGGTGTAGCCAGGTGGAGGTTGCTCTCTTTTCCCAGGCAACCCTCAGCAAGACAAGAGGGCACGGTCGCAAGTTGTGTCGGGGGAGGTTTAGGTTGGACATTAGAAAGAATTTCTTTACTGAGAGGGTGATCAGACATTGGAATGGGCTGCCCCGGGAAGTGGCGGATTCTCCATCCCTGGAGATATTTAAAAAGAGACTGGATGTGGCACTCAGTGCCATGGTCTGGTAACTGCAGCAGAGTGGATCAAGGGTTGGACTTGATGATCTCTGAGGTCCCTTCCAACCCAGCCAATTCTATGATTCTATGATTCTATGTTGCTCACATCTTATTTTAGTTTATGTTGCTCTAAGAAGTCAATGACGAGTGAGTCTCACCTTGACAGTGAAGTCTGCACTGAGAGGCCCAGATATTCTTAGTATCTCCTTGTCAGGGAATTTCTGGAAGTCAATGCTGGTATTGTCCATCAGGAAGGAGCCTGTGGAGCTGAGGCTGTTTTCACTCTTCACACCTTGGAGAGTCTTGGTTTCCAAATCTGGCAAATACAAGCAAATTAAGAGGAAATTTGAGTGTTACAATTTAAAGTGAGAGTAACTGAGAGCAGAAAAAGAAAAACAACTCCAAAAGAGTTCCAGATTCCTGAATGCAGATTTGACTTCTCAATTTCTCAAGTCTTCTCAACTGCAGTGATACTGCAACTTCTTTTTTTCTTTTCTTCAATTTATTCACATTCCCTTTCTTTTTTCTCCTCATCTGCTTTATGGCTTTGTGCAGCCCTTAGGTTTCTACCTCTCCATTAACCTTCTCACCCACAGGTCATGGTTTCCCTCTCTTCCAGACATATTCACCCATTCCTAATTAGGCACATTTGCTGTCATTTAACTCACTCTCAGTATGTCACGCTTCTATGCAGAGCATGACTCAGACCTTCCCCCATGAGTGCTGGCTTTGTTAAGTTGCTGTTGCCTCTTTCAGTTCAAAGGTGGGTCACTAACCACATGTTGATGTGGTAGTCAATTAGCTGAAAGCAAGACATCCAGGATAGAAAGCTCAGTAGAACAGCAATTCTGCCTCTCTCCAGAAGTGGCCTGATCTACCCCAGCAGAGCTGGAAGGGAAGGTGAGTGCTGAACTCCCCTGAGCTCCCCTTCTGTCTATGCATTCACAGCTCCACAAAAGTGGGCATCATTTCAGACACTATTTGGTAGCAGATACTTCTTATTGTTAAATCAAAAACCCGCCCATATAAAAAGATTAATAAATGGAAATAACAAGTCAGAAAGTAGATTATTCCACCATCTAGCTAACCTCCCTACCAACTCCAGATTAGGGTTCACAGCTGTTCACCAGTAACTGTTTCTTGCTATTTCAAAGTGATTACACACTTCACCACGAAGGACTGCAATGCTGTAATTCCCCCATATGTATTTGTAAAATTATGCACATTATGTCCCACACAGAGAAGCAGCTAAGGCAAAATCTGAATAGAGACATACTATTATTCTGTGATGGAACAATATTTTCAGAGACAGTAAATAAGATAATTGTTTATATTAGCACGTATTAAATTGTTAATTAGGGGAAAGTGGATAATTGCAGTAATTAGACCTTTTGTAAGGATAGCTCATGGGAATTAATTAATGAAGGAAGTTGCTGAGGCAGTATACTAAGAATTTTCTATGTATTCACAAATTCTGTGGTTTTCAGTGAGAGTAGTCTCTTCCTTTGTGATGCACTTGACCATATATTTATTTCTGGACTAGGCTGTGTGCATCAGGGATAAAGACATTTTTAAGACTTGTGTATACATAATCGTCCTCCTGCTGACTTCTCCCACAACCAAAGTTCACAGGGCAAAGCACTCACTCCCCCCCCAGCTGATTGTAGCTCATATATATAGAAGATCCTTTGATGGGTGAACAGAGAGATTCATGGAGACATCTGAAATAAGAAAGAGAGGTATTTGGACTTATTTGTGTTTACACAGCGCAGTTAATCTAAATCTTAACCAGCGACTCAGGCAGACCTTGCTGATTTAAATCTTTTTTTGTCCTGAAATGTGATATGGCCTGAGTGAAGACAGCTTTAGCTGACTCTCTCCTGCTAAGAATCTCATTTCTCTCTATGCTGTTTTCTAGATCAATTTCACTGGAAAATGAGTAAAAGTACAAAATTCTTCTTGGAAGAGGACATCTATACTGGTAAGGAAGACAGGATAGAAAGGAAGAGTGTATTTTCCCATTTGCTGGGGAAATAATAACACCCATAGTGGAGCAGCTCAGGAGTACCAGAAGGGCCACTTACAACTGAAGTATGGCAGCATTTGAACTATTACAAAAAGCATAATATTTTTTCTTAGTTTGTAACTTGTAATCTTCTAGTCTTTATTCACAGCTTTACATCTGATAAAACACTCTTTATTTTGCCATGAAATATAAGTTCTTTGTGTGAAAGAAATCTTGGGAGAGTGGGAATGATTTGATATTTCACTTCCTTGCTGACACTAGTTTTTGCATCTACACTGACAAGCACAGAGAACTTTAACTGGTCTGTGCTGAGTGAAAGTCTTATTATCTTTTGGAAAAGGAAAAGGGGCATCCCACTTTTTTTACAGTACTTTGTGTTTCTGACAGATTATGCAGTACAATTTGTGTCTTTTTCTGACTAAATTCCATTTATCAATACCCCAGTGTTCACTTGCTGCTTATGGAAAAAACAAGAAACTTTTGAGTAGCTAAGTAGGTGAGAAAGACGGATGCAAAGATTTTCTGTTACTGAAAGAAATGGATTTGCCTTCATCTCTCCCATCTTATTCTTAAATTCAGAGATACTTTTCACGAAGAACAGCCACTGGGATACATAGTTCCCTGTCAGATAAAGCAGGGAAGTGTTATAGCTACGAAGTGATTGGCTAGCAGAACTCAGTGAGATTAACATCTTGGAGCAATATCTCTACTATGGAGCATGGTTTGATTTCTACGTGCTGTCTCTGATCTTTAGACTGTGATTTGGTGGGTGGGTGTGCACGCACGTGTGTGTATGTGCATCTACAGGCTTGAGAAAGATTATTGTAACAGGAACGTTTGTTAAAGTCATGAGCAGCTTGATGGATAAGATCAGCTGTAGGGAAGCTTATGTTCAACAGTCCTCAGTATTTCTTCACTCAGTGGGATAGGTTTTATTAATTTTAAACAAAAGCACTTGGCACCAAGAGAGCCAGCCAAAGGATAAGCAAACAGAAATTACTGAAAAATAATGGAGAGGCAAAGGATTCTGCAATGCTGACCCAGCTCTGCTCTGAAAAGAGTGCATACTACTGATTTAACAGGGTTACAATAGCTTCTGAGGGCAGGACTCATCCCTGTGTTGAAATCAGTGATCTGAGAGAGGGAAACCAGACACCAAAGTATAAACAGAGCACTGCAGGTTAGCAAGGCTTTCTTAAACAAATGTACACTAACTTCTTCTACTTACATAAATGATCGGGTCCTTTCAGCACGAGGCGAACTTGCCTGCTTCCATATGGAATAGCAACCACTGTGTCATCCACTGTGGGAAAGCAAAAATACATGGAGTAAATAAACAAAGAAATTCTCATCTGTTTTCAAATAAGCAGTGAAATAGGCACTTACAAGGCAGTCAAAAGAAAAGCTTTTTGACCAATTAAACAACGCTTTGAATTATGAGAGAACAATTTGAAAAAGGAACTTGTTAAATGTGGTAAGAACTTTCTAATTGGAAGTGCCCAAGCCTGTTGATTTTCTTTATTCTCAACTCCTCACAATCATTTCTGGATTTCAAGAGTAGCTAATAACTTTCTACCTCACCACGACCCCACTTAAACCTCTTCCAAATTTTTTCAATTGGCGCTTGCAGTGAAGCAGAGAGACATAATATGACTCTGATGTTTAAACAGAATAGCCAGTTCCTTCACTTGACTATTTCTCAATTGAACCATACAGGCTCTCTATGACCCTGTCCATACTATGTGATGATCTCCCACTGCCCTCAGGCATGTTCTCCCTTTCACACCTTTTATTTTAATGGCTAGAACTGCTATAATTCTGCTTCCATGCTGCTAACAGAAAGTCCTTTGCAAAACAGAAGCCCATTAGACTGTCCTGTAAATAGATTTCAGATCAGGATTTTGCTCCTATGAAGCCTTTATGGGCTTTGTCAACTGAAAATAAACTGAGGTGTGAATTAGCACATGGGTCACATGCTGCTGGGAAAGTTAGTTAGGGCAGCAATCTTTCTAAAGAGGCAGCAATCTCATTTATGTCCGCAGCAGAGGAAGGAAGAAAAGGTGTGGGAAAATGCTAAAAATTAAATTGTTCTCAACTCTGCCTTGGTCATGGAGTGACCTCTCCTTTCTGCCTCCTTCTATAACTAGAATCTGGGACATTCTAGTAGGAAACAAAATGTGTGCATGCCTAACAGGATTTATTGGGGTGGTGGTACATATGAGAGTAACGAAGCCTCTTGTACTAATTGTTCAAAAGAACCAATCACATCCATGTCATGATGATCACTATCAAGAACTATACCTCTGCTTTCAAAGATTTCTTCGAGCTAGCACAGCCAATACAGGCCTATTATCTTATACCCAAACATATTAGCTAGGGCTCTAAGTTTCTGATCAAACCAAACTGGGAAAACTGTTCCGGCCAAGTTAAATCAGGATTCTCCATTACTAGCAAAATAGTTATCAAGAAGTCAAGAGAGGCGAAAGATGGAAAACTACAAGAAATGAATTATTTTTATCAATACATTAGTTCACTCTAATATCTGAAAAATGTGAACTAGAACCCTTTTAAATATTAAGGTAAGTCACGTGTCAGAGGAATTTCTGACACTCTTATATTGCATAGCTTTCTAAAATGAATTTTTGTGGTCTCTTAATATCACAGAAAGGAGGGCCCAAATGTAGGCAGTCTGATAATTTTCTGAGTGTCATAAGAGTTGCATGGAGATAAAGCCTGCTCATATGCCTGGGCTCTTATGAACCTCATCTCAATTTTCAGAATCTGATTTGATCTATTTCCTCAACCTATACAGAAATTTCAGAGAGAGAGACAGAAGGAGAGGGAGAAAGACAGGAAGATGGTGCCAGGCTCTTCTCAGTCAGGTTCTATGACAGGACAAGAGGCAACAGATATGAGCTTGAGCATAGGAGGTTGCATATAGACATGAGGAGGAATTCTTTTTCTGTGAGGGTTACAGGGCACTGGAACAGACTTCCCAGGGAGGCTGTGGAGTCTCCTTCCCTGGAGACATTCAAAGCCCACCTGGACGTGTTCCTGTGCAACCTCCTGTAGGTTACCCTGCTCTGGCAGGGGGGTTGGACTCGATGATCTTTCAAGGTGCTTTCAAGCCCTAATATTTGTGATTCAATGTCTCTTAAGACTTCTGTAAAAATAACTCTATTCAACATACAGTCCACTCATGCACATCTGTGATACCACATTAGTTAGCAAGGATAGACATCTTTCATTTCTACACGGAATTAAAATCTTATTTAAAAAAACCTCAAATATTCTTATCTTATGGAATTCAGTAAATATTGATATTCTACTGCTGGTTTTATTGCCGCCATTCTGCCAATTATATTGCAGATACCCAGTAGGATAAATATATTTTATCCATTTGAGAGAACAACATCTGTGAGTATGATGTATCTTTCTTTGCTGTACATATGTGATATTTATTGGAATGAGTCTGGGAAAAAATAACTTCAGCTTTTCAAAAAATATTATTAGTTTAAAAATTAAAAATATTATTTAGTTTAAAATATTATTTTACAAGTCATATAAAGACAGTCCAATGTTATTATTATATTTGATAGTCTCAGTTAGAAACTCTGTGCGGCTGATGTAAACAGTTTAAAAATACAAAATATGTCTCTTGAATCAATTTTTTTTTCCTCTTCCTGCTATGTTGCAACATGCTGTCAATTAACATATCTTTACCTCACCATATGCCTGACAGACACCTAAAAGATAAGAATGCTTATCAGGTCGCCTCCTGGTGCATGGTGGAGACAAAGACAATGAAAGTAGCAGGACACCAAAAAGACTAAAAGATAAGGATGACTCATCTCCTGGAAGTCTGTGTGTATCTGGGACTTATGCAAAAAAGAGACCCCTCTTCTTTTTGCTTTATAAAAAATCCCAGGAGAAAAGGAGATGGCGCTGCTTTCTCTTCTCCCCCCCTTCTCTCACTACTTCGGCTTCAGCTACGGGGCAGACACAGCGGAGGAACGGAGAAGCGAAGAACCCCAGATCAGCAGGAGCGACTCCAGCCTGAGGTCAGGGCCGGTGGACGGTGATAACATCTAAATTACTCCCTCGTTTCTTTTCTCTTCTTAACGACTCTTCTCTCCAAAGTAGCTAATTGTATAAATCCTAAAATAAATCCTTGTAACTTGTTTAAATCATAAAGCTTGTTATTTTTGTAAATTGATGCGTCATCTATGAGTAGTGGCTGAATTTTCCTCACAATCAAAATATAAAATAATAACTCGGATCGTAACAGCGGCAGTCAGCAACTCACTGATCTGTCACAGAAAAATTAGACAGTTTAAAGCTCGTGCAACCTTCTGTATCATATATTTTCAGCATCTGTCCTCTGCCCCAGGGTATTGCTACGGCCATATTTCACCTGATCTTGTCATTGCTCTGCATTTGAAATCCAGCACACTTTATGTGAAATGCAAAGTTCAGAGGGATTTATGCTTCACAAAGCAGAAGCAGTAGGGACTGAAGGATAACTTCCTGAGGTTAACTGTGGTAAGGAGGAGGCATTTCCTATAAAGAGACATGTGAAAGTAAGAAGCATGGTACCTTTTTTTGGTTTGTTTTGGTTGTTTGGTTTTGTGGTTGTTTTTGTTTGTTTGGTTGGTTTGGTTTAGGTTTACGTTGTTTTGGTTTGTTTCTTTCCTTTTTCTTTTTTTTTTTTTTTTTTTTTAAAGAGAAAGAAACAAGAGCATGGGCACAGGTGCTTCCTGTATCATAAAAATGTAAGAGACAATTCAAAGTCATGTTGTATCCTGCCGTGCTGTGCTTCTTTTTCTGAGGCCACTGGGAGATATATACAACTATAAATACTGAGGAAGCTCTTCCTGTAAGTGTTTAAAAGTTCTATGAATTTCTTTCTCATGCTATCATTCTCCCATGTCTTTGTCTGACACAAAGTACACGGAGAAGGGAACCGGATATGAGCAGCAAGACAAAATCTGTTCATTATGATGAACTCAAGACTGTATCTGTGTATTGTGATAGTCCTGGAATAAAGGTCACTATCCAGTTTCCCTAGCACAGTGCTCAAAATTGAATGTTGTGCTGTTAGGCAAATAAAAGCCCCAAATGAGCCCACAGAACACCTCTGCTGGTATCTGGTCACTGCTGCACATCTCTTCTGTTCTTTCTTATACTGCATGGCAGCTGAGCTTACATTGGCTGTAAGAATGCTCTATTCATACCACTGAAAAAGTAGATATAATTTTTGAGAAACAAGGATTATTTTGTAGAATTAACTTACTGTTTAGCCAAACATATTCTAGTAATTCTAGCAAATAAAGCCAGCCCTGATGTGAGATAGGCTTATACAGAAACATATGCATTGACAAATGAGTAAGATGCTGTCACAGACAAGTCCAAAGTGACAGGTATTTAAAAACCTCTTACGAGAATAAATCAATAAAATAAATAAAGTAGATTTTTAAAAGCTTTTCAACATTTTAAATCTCTAATTTTCACAGCATGCACATGAACTGGAAGCAAACGTCAAACACACGTAAAGAAGGTACCTAAGTGTGCTTTACAATTGTAAAAAGCTAATTTAAAGGAGCACTTACTTTTGATATATTTGAAATTCATACTGTGTTGCATAGCAACATATATGTCTACACCAGGGGAGATTAAAATGCCAAGTGGTTTATACAGAGCGCATACAAAATCTGATTAACTACTTCATTTCTGTTTAATAATCATTTGAATGTAAATGTGTCTGAACAATTCATTCCCTAACATTTTTTTAACATTTGTCTCACTCTAAGAGTATACTCTCTGCCATCTGCTATTCTACATATATAACATTCTTTATGTTTAATAGAAAACCTTTGGGAGTATGGACTCTTATTTTATTAACATTTTAGTACTGAGCATAATATATTAGAGCCTTTATCCTCAGAAGAAAACAGAGGAGCACCTTTTCACCACAAAGCAACTGAAAAGCAATGAATTACTCCTACAGGAACACATATTTGCCAAAAAAAAGTTCAAAAATACTATAATGTCTCAAACAGCCTGGAGATTTCTAAATCTGTTCATGCATATTGCAGAAACAATAACAATGAGGTGAAATTCCATTCGTAAATCTTTGTGAATTCTTTGTGAATTATTTCTTTTCCTCTCTAACATGCAGCTCCGCCTCAGCAACAGAACTCTTACGAGGGTTATTCCTTCCTTTTGTTCATACTCAACCGCCTTCCTTCCTTCCTTCCTTCCTTCCTTCCTTCCTTCCTTCCTTCCTTCCTTCCTTCCTTCCTTCCTTCCTTCCTTCCTTCCTTCCTTCCTTCCTTCCTTCCTTCCTTCCTTCCTTCCTTCCTTCCTTCCTTCCTTCCTTCCTTCCTTCCTTCCTTCCTTCCTTCCTTCCTTCCTTCCTTCCTTCCTTCCTTCCTTCCTTCCTTCCTTCCTTCCTTCCTTCCTTCCTTCCTTCCTTCCTTCCTTCCTTCCTTCCTTCCTTCCTTCCTTCCTTCCTTCCTTCCTTCCTTCCTTCCTTCCTTCCTTCCTTCCTTCCTTCCTTCCTTCCTTCCTTCCTTCCTTCCTTCCTTCCTTCCTTTTCTCTTTCTTTCTCTCACTCTCTTCCTCTCAGTTACCAAACACTGACACAGACCTGCACTGCACTCACTACTGCCGTGCACTGTGCTCTGTACACAGCAGTTCCTCTCTCAGGAAGAGAAGCTCATGTAACAAGACACCTTTCACTGATCCTCAAAGAAAATTTATCTTATCTGTGTAGGAATCCAGAAGTGTATGCACAGTTTACAGCAGACACTACGCTACTATTTAAACCTTTTACATCATGTGTTGTTCTGCACTGGAAAAAATGTTGCAGAATGATACAGCTAGCTGGTCTGATTAAACTGTAATGTCACTGAGTAGGGCTGGGGGCAAGTTTGCAGGCTAACACAAATGATTTCTTAAAGGTTTCTACATCTGTCCATACCCAGTCTTATAGGCACCCCCTGATGGCTTAGGCACCTCATTTCACCCTAGGACTGAATTAGTGTGCTCAAAATGCTGTGGGGTGAATGTCTGGGAGGAAGCACTGTGCCAGACTGGGACCACCACCCTCCCAGGGTTCCCTTCTGCTGTAGAGCAGCATAAGCCAGTGGGATCAGAGCAGAGTGGGCCTGAGTACTGTGCCCAGCCAGTTAATTAAGCAGTGTTGGCAGAGCCAGTTCTCATTCCCCCTCTGCTCCCAAGCCACTAAGTAGCTGAGATGGGGAATATACTGGTTACACCTTTCCATAATCCTCCGTCCACCCCCACAGCCAGAGCTGTAGTTTGGACAGCGGTGATTTAACCCAAGAGGAAAGAAACTGTGGAGACAACCAGGCTACGATCATTCAACTGCCTGAGAAAGAGTGGGGTGAAACCCAGCTTGAAAGAAACGTGCGTTTCACTAGAAGGGGAAGATGGCACTTCACCAGAGGTGACAGCTTACGTTTATTTGCTGAGAGCTGGGACTTATACTGGCCCCGAACCAGCCGGCAGGTGGACCCATCGCCGTTGCAGACCCCGCAGTTATCTTCCTTGACAGTGCTTCCCAGCTGGCGGTCACAGCCAACGACCTGGCAGGAAAGAAGGATGTGCAGTTCAATGTAAGCACCTACTGACTGACTGCGCGATCAATCTCTGCAACTAATTACTGCCAAATTTCTCCCTCGGCATCTCTGGAGGGTCATAAAGTACCTTAGCAAGGAAAGAGGCTGAGCAAATCTGGCTGGGAGTTTGAACTGAATTCAGACGTGAGATAGTGAGCAGGTCAGTACTCAATGGCTTTTGCAGTCCAGAGAAAGAAAAGAGTATTGTTAGAGATTGTTTTCTTAGGGCATTGCAAACATTTCTTGGTCTGAGTCCTATCAGAAGCTACACTTCTTAGAGTTTCACAAAGAAAAATGCTTGAAATAAAAGATAAGACAGATAGGAAGCAGAAGGAGAGATAAAAGTAAAGAGCAGCACAGACAAATAGTAACTGAGGCTGAGGTCTCAGTGAAACTTTACCTGCTATGCAGCTGAGAAAACCATGTGGTTTTAATTATGTTTGAAATAATCCCATTCCACACTATCAATGCCTTTGTTCAGACTTTGTTAAACATCTGATAAAGAAGGATGGAATGGTTAAAACAAAAGAGCTGATAGTCAGAAATGCAATCACCTGCTCAGAAAATGATTTTATGTTTGTGTGCAAATTGTTTGGTTCAAAATTTTAAAAATCAAATAGATAAACCAGGATTCTTAATTTACAAAAAACCCTAGGGCTCTCAGGAGAATCAAATATAAATTTATAATAAATACATTTAACATTAAATAAATCAAATATAAATCTGTTTAGCATCATGCTAATGTAGGGCTTTATTTGAACTTTGTATCCAAGTTATGAATTTTACACACAAATTATTGAAATACAAGAAATTATTGTCCATGCAAGTCCATGCAGTGTTATAATTATCTTTACAGATGCTAGAAAATAAAAGGCCTTCTAGCATTCTGGCGTGCAAAGTAAGTAATGAAAAAATGTTTATGTATAAATTCTACTTCTAAAGAGTTTGTGCTAAGACTTTTACTCAAAGAGTACACATAAACACCAGGAATTTCAAATAAATGCGTATTTCGGTTTTAAATTTAATGCATCTGTGAGTTTCAGATAAATCTGAGAGCTGTGTCCTAGAAACTTATAAGAGTAGCTATAATCCAGCTTCATAAAAGTTGCAAGTGTGACTTTCCCACCTACACAGTCAGACTAATATTCCTGATTTGTTCAAATGTACTTGTCCAGAATGTCAGATCTTAATTGGGTAAGACATACTTTGACACTGTCTGTTCACCTGCTAATGCAGGCTTTGCCTGATATCCAGCATTTCCTTTCAGCAATTCCCATCCCTAACATCATCTTTTTATGAGTGACTCAAGAGTAGTTTCCTTGATCATCCGTCAAATTGATAATTAATTTAATTTAAATCATTATAAGATTAGATTCAGACTTGATGAAAGCTATCATGAAATTTCTTTGACTTTATACACCTACAGCGTCAGAATTCTTCAGCGTCAGAGTCTTCAGTGCTTCTGCCTTATATTATGATGTCTCCAAGGGAATTAAAGAGGGCTAACAGAGAAACAATCAAGCCTGAATGATACATTTCCCTGAAAACCTAGTCATACCAAGACTGCAAGAGACATTTTATCACATTAGAAACAGTATGACGAAAAAATGGTTAGATAGGTGAAGCAAAGTTAAGGTTATCTTGACAGTGACTGTTCCATACAGGCCTTCCAAGAACAGACACATAAACTGCAACAGTGATACCAGATTAGGGCATATTTTTTTTCTGAATAAGAGTATTCCTATAGGAATTAAACCACCTTTGCTATACACAGACCGACTTGCTTTATGTTCCATGAATGTCTCTGAACAGACAAGATGTGAAAAATTAATTTGCATGATATGAACATTGTATGACATAATGCCTTCGCATCACAGGAATTCCCTTCAATTGCATTACAGCTTGCTAGCACACACAGTGAGAAGGGTTAGGAACCAAGATAAAGAAAAGAAGTCCAGAATTCTGTTTTATATCTGCTCATACAATATTTTATAACCACTCAATGCTTTGGTCTAGACTGGCATGCAAATCTACACAGATTTGCCCATTTTGAAAAGAACACGTGAACTGCCTGGATGTGAAAAGGGATGGATCTCAAATCCAGATATGAGGCAACTGATTACAAAAGCAGTATTTACTGCATTAAAGCCTTTTAAACTTTATGAATCATTGGCTCACATGTTGCCGTAAGCTGTACTCTGATTAAAGTTAATTTATAAATTAAGCAATTAGGAGCTAGGTCAGAACTTGTAGAGGAAACCACCAGGAAAATCCCAGGTGTGAAAGGAAGTTATATTGAGATTCATTGCTCTTTTTCAGATGGGTAGCTACTGCCAGTGTAAAGCAAAAAGGTTATCCTTCTGCTGAAATGAAGAAGTATTTCAAATAGAAGTAAGAGAAAAATGGAGACCTCTTATGAATATAAAAACTTATATGGTATGCATAAAATGTGTTTTAATCTTCCTGTGCTTGGTAGTTTCTCATATAATTTTATGCTGTTAGAAATTTTGATGGAACTAAATAAATTTCCTGTTTCTCCCTGAGGTTTCTGCAGAGCTCCTTGCTTTATTATATCAGATAAGCCCTCTTAACAGATATGCAGAGCTCTGGGAACATGGATGAAAATTTCATTTAAAACTCTTACAGCTAATTAATGCCTGAAATTAAAAATTCTCCTAAATTCATGGTTGTTTTGTTTTGGTTTTGGTTTGGTTTGGGTTTTTTGTCTCTTCCTCCCCCCCTTTTTTACTACCTAGGGAAATCCATCTTCCAGCTTTTGGAGGTAATTACATTCAGTAAAAGGTTAGTAGTGTTTTTGCAATGGACTTACTGATTGCTCAGATCTCATGTAAACTTTTTAGTAGGTCTTATGTGAAAACATTCTATAGGCTGGAGTCTTATAAAAACAAAAGATCAGACAGGAAAACAGTAAAATGCTCCTGAAAAAATACATAGTTCATGAGGACAATAACTTTTGTGCCTATAAGCAGAAGAAACATAAGTTTGGCTGAGTTGAAATGTGAATATGTTGTTTCTGTAACATTACTTTCAGTCTCTGCCAAGGCTGCAGAGAACTCACTGCAGAAGATTAAGGCATGGGTAAAAACATGTCACCATCCACCCAGAAATCTGCAGAGACTTAGCAAGGAATGGGAAGGCAGAATTGTTTCTTTTGGCATCCACCCATAACAGGTACAAAACAAAGAGGGAAGGTTTTGGGATGGCTGTTCTCAGGCATGTCACAGATGCAGCGTGGTAGGAGAGACCCAGTCACTGGGAAAAGAAGGTTCACTTTGGCTGCAGAGCTACAAAAGCCTTCTGAGCCACTGACCTATGGGCATACTCATCTAACATGGGGTGGCTGAGGACTTCCCATGAAAATAAGCACCACAGAAAATAACTGCTTGATCAGCTTGGTAGGCAGAAGAGTGAATAGGTTTATTGTACTTTTCTAATCTACAGCTCATAGTAATCCTTTGGTGGAAAAAGTTTGAAACAAAATTGTAACACTTTTTAATCTAAGGTCTGGGGAATATTTCACTCTCTAAAAAGCTTTGAAATGTCAACTCTTCATCTTGGTGTGTCATTAGAACCAATGTTGAAATTCTGAGTTTTCTGTGGGATGGCAACTTTTTCCAATGAATTCTCATCCTAATCCAAATGTATCCTAGGAGGTTTTGGGAGAGGAAGTCTTTTTTAATCCATAAAGAGCTAGAAAGGAAGACCCCACCAGGAACAAAAATGGACACTGTAACAAACCATGCCTGGAAATGTTCTGAAGTAAGCAGATTTCATATTACTTTCTATTACATATTAAGCTTCTTTCCCTGAAAGCAGAGCAGATGAAATACAGACTTTCCACATTGAAATCTTTTGAGTTTTAAATTGCTGAAGTGTGGTCAGAGGGTTGAACGGCAGATTGTTACTGCACAAAATGTCAGAAGCAGGTCCATTAATTTCCTTGACAATCTAATCCAAACCCCATTCAAATAATGAAAATGCACTTCTAAATTCAATAGACTTTGGATGAAACTCCTGCATGTTTTAAAGGTGTTCCTATGAACCTCATTGTTATTGTGCTTAAATGCCCTCATAGCAGTAAAGTCAGATCACACAGTGCTCTGAAGGTCTCTTGGTGTAAAGCAGGTATCACCTATGCAGTACCACAGCGAGGATCACAGGAGAGTATCCACTGCCTGCCCAGTTCTTTACCACCTCTCAAGTGAGCTGAATTTTTATTCTCCTTATGGGTTTAGCATAAAAAACTTAAGCAACAAAACCCAGAATAATAACAGCTAATCCCTTGTTGGACAAGCCTGCATTTCTTTCTGGCATAAGATACCACAGTTCTGCTCAGAGGTAAAGATTCCATATTATGTTTTCGGCTGAAGTCCCATACTTCATGCTGGGTTTGATTCTCCCCACTCCCATCCACAGCACCTGACAGCCAGTGAGCTGGCAAAACAGAAACATTCCTGACTCTGAGGTACGTATGCAAAATAATTTTACAGGACACTGCAAGAAAAACGATGGTTATCAAAAGATGCTCATGCATGGTTTAAAGGCATCAGCCTAAAAGTCCCACGATAGGAGTTGGAACTAACTCACTGAGTGTGTGCACAAACGTTGTCAGTATATGTATTCCCCTTGTGGACTTGAGCCCTGGCTCGGTCTAGCAGATTTTCCCAGAAATAAAACTGACCCAGCAATGACAAATTCTGCCTCAGCCCTGCTAGCCTGGAAATGCCCTGAAGTAAAAAGTTTTCATAATAATTTCTATTCAGTATTAAGAAACTCCGGGCAGGAAGTAATGTAATAAAGCGAGCTTGCAAATCTAGCCAATTATAAATAAATCTCTCTGTTTTTCAAAGGGCATGTCTGCAGTTCAAGCAGAAGAAACACTGAGAATCTGAGAAAAACAAAGTTGCCCTTCACAAGGATACTAATGTGGGGCTCAATATGGGACTTGTGTTGCTTGTCACTGCTCAGCTGAAGAAAGTTTTGGATGAGAGCCACTGTTTCAACTGGATCCAAAATCCTTTTTTATAATCAGGATGAAGAGCTGTGCTCTTTAAATTGCTGTGGAGAGAACAAGCTCCAGGCTGCACAGCAAAGTGGAACTGAACTGGTTTCTGTGATACAGGGACTCACAAGCCCTGACAGAGTGCCATCTGCCCTTCCCTTCAATGACACCTTATGATGACAGCTCACACCCTTAGTATTTTTTTGGCACAGCCTGACAACAGGATCCTGTGATCTGCACCTTGCGCAGCTCCAAGCCCCAGGCAGAATCCTCCTATGTTCCAAGGAATTTAGGTCCCAGCACACCCCCATCAGCAACTGTAACTGAAGACCATAAGGTGATTTTCACAATAGCAAGAAATTTGTAACAGTAGGCCAAGTGACATGCACAACCAGTGTACTTGTTTGGCACTTGAGCCAGAGATAACTTCATGCAGTGTAAACAAATTTCAGTCACTGGTCAGTGGTCAAACTGTTGAATATAACACTGAGATCCACCTTCCAACATGCTGTGACTGTCACTTGTGACTGTCTGGCTCAGTGTTTTTTGCTCTTTGTCACCTTATCTAATACTGATCCCATGGAACAAAATTTGCAAATCCTGCTTGATATCTGCCCCATCAGCCTTGCATTCCCAGCTACAAAGGGAACTCTCCTACTACTATTTTTAAATCCAGACCAAGACCCTCATGGAACTTTACTTGCCAGCACGGCAAACCCAATATGTTATGAAGGTGTGGTTCAGCCAAAGCTCTAGAAGCAAACAGCAAAGACCAAACCACAGAAGGAATTGCAGAGAAATTTCTGTTACTCAGGTTTCCCTCAGGGGAAAGAATAAATGTAACCTCATTATGAAACCACCTTTGATTTAAAAAGAAGCAATTAAATCAATTTAAAAGCTACAACTTCTAAATGAGGATTTATAGAAGCATTAAAAGCTTGGATGTGGGTAAAAGGCAACTCCTCTCCTTAGACGAAAATTTCATTAGGAGGAATAGTCCTACATAAAAAAGATTTAATCTTGCACGTTCGCTCATACATAACCAACCAATTTACTGTGTGGACCAACATTGCAGAGCTTGCAGATGTTGAGATGGAGACCTATCTAGTTCATTCTCTGATGATACAGAAGTCCAGAGGCTGCCATTCTGTAAGGTGCAGCGTTTAAACAGAATTAAGTTCCAAGACTTAATAAAAAGCTGGCAAGATGGGGAAAAGAGACTTTTGTGAATATTAGTATTTACTTATCCTCTTCTTTGGTTTTTACTGGAACTGAATTCTTATGTCTGTATTCTGCCAGACTAAGAATGGATTTCTGCTTTATTTGTTCATGCTTGTTCTCTTGTTGATGGAGGAGAACAAAAAAGCCTTAACTCTTTTATAGTCAGCGTTCTATAGCAGGTTGCTATGGAAATGCCTGATTTTCTCTAGAAGAATTGCACATACTGTCTGGATAGATAGTTTATTTAGCATTTGCAGAAGAAAGATTTGCCAGATTTTGTAGAATATGAAAACGCTACAATGGAAGGTGATTGCAAAGGCCATTGTAACTTAAAACTCATCAGGGAAGCTCTCCTTCAGCTTCCTAAAGCAACATACTTGAGTAACAAACAGTAAATCCAACAAGGTCTGCCCTCTGGACCCATTCTCTTCTACTAGACAATGAAGCACTAAACAGTAAAACATTTAACTGGCACTTGTGACACACTACATTTTACTGTGACACTTTGCAAGCTCTGATGACTCCATGACATGCTTAGTATTGCCACCCAGTCCTCTCTTCTGTTGGCTGTACAATCTTTCTTTTCTGACAGGCTTCTTTTGTTGACAGGAGCCCATCCTCTGACTACTGGATCAACAGGGATACAGCTGCAGTGCCTGGCTACTAGCAGTGCCAGCACAGACTTTCTGGTGCTTCAGGCAGTCACACAATCTATGTTATCAAGGAACAGACTTCATTCACAGTTCAAGTACTTGAGCTAGATGGCATGTTCCCAAGCCACTGCTGAAACTGTTAGTAGAGTATTCCAACCTGATGGTCAGTTTGTAAGAGAAGTGCATGCAAGGCTCTATGAGAAGACACTTGAAATGACAGAGAAAAATGCCTGTAGACTCCCTGCCCTGAATCTTCACAATAACTGGAAGCCTTCACACAATATTCAGTGACAATTATGCATCTGTTTTGGTGAGGACTCCCAAACTGCCAGCCAGCATGGACATCTTGCCATCTTCACACAGCACTGCCACTCCACAGACATCAGCTCCTTAGGTGTGCTCAGGAAACACACAGGCACAGATGACTTCTGGTGACCATAAAAAAAACTCTTAGAAGTTTGCAAACCGATCTTAATTTCTGCTTTTGCTAAGTACAGTGGGGTTTTCCCCAGCAAATGGAGGTGCTCTGTGCTGAAGATATAGCCACAATAGACAGTTTGTCTACTTGGGAGTAGCAGCAGGTATCATTCCTGCTGAAATACTGGAACAAGGTATCTCTACAGTGGTGACAATCTCTGTTGGTCCATAAAGTAAAAAACTGGTAACTCAGAGAAGAGGAGTGGACTTCTAATGATGCTAATGAAGATTCTTTCATGCAATAAATGTATCCCATTTTCTTTACAATTCTCTGCCACAAAAACTTTGTTACCTGGCATGATTATAGCAATTTAGGCGTTTGGTTAATAAACTTAGGAGTCATTAGGTTCTCCACCTCACTCCTTTCTGTGTGCTAGGAAGATGCCACGCTGGGGGAAAGGCTACTCAGAGTAATAATACCCATCAATAAGAAAAAAAAATAATTAAGATTTGTTGTCCACAAAACATTAGGTAGATGAGGTTCCTGAAACATTTCAAAAGCACCTGATCATCATAAATCAAGAATTCAGTAGTTTCTGAAATGTTATCTCTCCAAAAAGCATCTAGGTTTAAATGTACCCTAAAAAACCCCTAATGGATTAATTCCAAGCATTTAAACCCAGGATCTTGGTGCAGTCATCAGCATCTGAAAAGTCACTGCAAGTACCATGCCAAACAGAATGGGCTAAATTGAAAGACAGCTTAGAACTAATCCTTAAGCAATGCTTTATACACACCTGAGGAAAAATAGACACACTCTTGCCTAAATGGTACAGTTATTGTCACACTTTTTGCATTTTTCTTCTGCTGTTTTATAGCTCAGAAAAGGAAACAAAACAAAGCCTACAAACAGGAGTCAGAAATAGCTGATCTACAGGAGACTGAAATCCCAGCAACATGTAAATGCCTAGAGTTCTTTCCCCCAGTGCTGTCTTTTGTTTTAATCCAGCTTCTGTCATAGGCTTGGCAGAAGAAAAAGATCATTATTGGAAGCTGTCTTAGGGGACTCAGTACCTCTAAAAATGAATCTGCACTGGTAAAAACAAAAATTGTGCCTGTTTGTAGAAAACTAATGGAGCAAAGTCCATTTCTGTGTTTTTCCACCAGAAGTGCAAATTACATGCATTTTCAGTCCTTTTATGTGAATGTGAAACAGCAACACATGTAGAAAATACCTCTCTTGAAATTATTGTCTCAGAGTTTTTTATGCTGTTAGTGATTATGCCTAATAAAGGTGCAGCATAATGGGATCTTGTCAAAACCAGAATGATTGCCAGGGTTACCAGTGCCAACCATGCATAAGTGTAGCATCTAATATTAGACCAATGATTGTTGCAGCATGAAAATTTGTAGACAATTTTCTTCTATGATTTCAGACAGGGTGAGAAAGACTCCTGGCCTTCTCCTTCCTCAAAAGGGTCTGAAATGGGCATGTAAAGAAATCAGGTCCCAAGCTAGAAAAAACTGGGAACTGCCACAGACACAAGTGCCAGTTTTTTCAGCACTACCCCAGGCATATTCCACAGGAGCATTTGGAACCTGAGGCAGTGTCGTGAGCCTCCAAGAGCCTGCTGAGGTGACCACCTAATCTGTGACCTTTAAAATCCATATTTTACCCATATGAAGCAGGTTTACTACAACAGCGAGTAAAATATCCATCCACCAAACACACTGAACACAATGTTAGGTGACACTGTTATTACTCTGTCTATCTCTGTATTTTTGGCTAAACTGGAAATAGGAAAGAATCTGTCCAACAACACATAGACAGAAAGGAGAAACCGTCCATCCTGAAATGATAGGCAAGAAATAGAGCACAGTCACCTATTTAAAGGAGAGACTTCCACTCATCTGATGTTATGCATCAGCCAGTGAACCCTCTGGTGAAAAAATGTTTTAGAAAAAACTTTCTAATGTTTTTTTTGTTTTTTGTTTGTTTTTTTGATTTTTTTTAAAGTCAGCAGTTTTCAGTTGTGTCCATTGTATACTGGGTCCACAGATTGACCATTTTTGTTACAAATACTTTTCACTGTTTTTGAAAGGTAGCTAAGGAAACTGAGCTTGCTGTTGGCTGATGTGAATTCATTATGCAGCTCAGCAAGAAAAAGTCTGAAGAATCAATAGATGAGAAAAGCTGAAAATATCTCTGGCATTATTTATTAGTAGAGCTGTAAAGAAAAATGTAATACTATCATAATGCATGCAGCTCTACCTACCAGTCTTTAAAACTGAAAGAATGCAATGGAGAACAATAAGCCATTTTTGAGGAGGAAACAAAACAAAAAAACTTTTTCCAATTCTCAACCTTTGTTTAAGGCCTTCTTAGAAATGAGTGGCTTTTTTTCACGGGATCTAATCCTGCTATTAGAGCTATAATATGGTTCATTCTATTATTCCACATTACATATGAAATTATTCCATGGCATTTAATTAAAAAAAACCCAAACAGAAACAGTAATAGTAGCAATAATAAAAACCTACCATCATCATAATTCTCACACAATTAGCACCAGAGTTGTTTTTTCCAAAGCAGGACAGTCTGACATTGCTGTAAAATCAGTAGATTTATGCTAAAGTAATAGAAAACAGAAGTTTACCTCTTTATCATGATTTTTGGAGGAATTTAGAAAGAGTGGAGAAATTTGGAGATATTTAGAGGAGTGAATAGGTTTTATCTATGCATTCCAGACACATATCTCATCTCTTGGGCCACTGACCCTGTAATAGGCACCACTCAACTAATTTTGTTATTAATTGCAGCATCATTGTTTTCTTCAGGCTTTTGCAATGAAATTCACTCCCATCTTTCAGAGACAGTGGTAAAAATTTGCTTCTGTTGGGAGACCTTGTATAGTTGCACCACCTTGGCAGTTAGCAAAACGTGGGCGTTCTGGTTACAGACACTTTCAATGTCTAGTTTTTCAATATGAAAATGATGCAAGTTTTATAGTGTACGTCACAGTCTTTCACAGAGAAGCACTCATGTTGGTCTGTGCTGTGGCTGAGATGCTTAAATCATATGCTTCACTGTGGCTTGTACTGTAGGCCAATAAAAAAAAGCAAACAAAAAGAGTAAAAGAGACGGCCCAGGCTGCAAGCAACTCACCCATGAATGGGATTTCAGGGAAACAACACTTATTTACACCAGGTGAGGAATTGGCTGTGGTATTGATGTGGCCCACTTTTTGCAAACATTGTGTGCCATCTTACTATCTGGCCACATATTTAATAAAAGCCATGACAGTTATTAAAAAAAAAAGTAATCCTGATCTAGTGCTGCACACCAACATGCAGATTCTGCTACTAATACTGCAGATAGAAGTCACCTTAAATAATAATTGATCACCCATCTGAGAAAGCAAAGACTTCCTCACCAAAGTCAGCAAAAGGAACATTTGTGGAATTCACAAAAGCAGAGGACAAAGATTAACTTGAGAGAGCTAAATATAAAAACTATGATAATACAAAGAGCAAGTGAAAGGGCTAAGGAAATCAGAAAAGGCCACAACCAAAAATGAAATATTTCCCCTTCAGCAGAAACAAAGACAGAAATCCAGGATTTTTATTTTTCTTATTGCCATAGAAACTGGATAACTGGAAGGAGATTTTATTTTCATTAGTAAGTCTCAATAAGTTTCATGGATTATTGGCATCTGGGGCACTGGCCTTTCAGACCATCACAGGCCATGCTTCTCTACCCAGTGCTACAACCCGGCTGGAATCTGTCTAGAACCCAAAGTGTGAAAGAAAGGGGGAAGAGGGAGCTATGCTAACAGGTGACTGCTTGAGTGAAAAGTGAGAGAGATCAGCTATTTCGAGGTACTACAGGCAGTGATGGGAACATGCCAAGCACGGTCACAGTCCACAACCAAGTAAAGTCATTACAGTAGAGACGATAAAAAATGAGTCGTGACAGAGACAGAAACGTGTGAGTTCAGGTGTCTGCTACAGAACACCCAACCAAGATGAGGAGGAAGATGAAGATTTTACAAACAGCTGGCAGAAGTCTCATAATTGCTAGCCCTTGTTCTGGTTGTTCCCTTGTTCCAAATCTGAGGGATTTCAACCTACTAGATATAACACAGCAGAAAAGAAACAGTCTAGGAGGTTCCTGGAGTGTGTGGGAAACACCTTTCTGACACAGTTGGTAAGTGAGCCTAGCAGGGGAGTGGCCTGATGGAAGATGTGGTAGTCAGGACCTGTTTTAGGCTTAGTGACCACAAGATAACTAAGCCCTTGATCCTTAGTGAAGTAAGGGGGTGTTCAGCAAATCCCCATGGATTTCTGGAGGTCAGATTTCAGCCTGTTTGGGACATTGTTTGAGAGAGTTCCTTGGGATGCAGTTGTGAATGACATAGGGGTCCAGGAAGGGGAGGACATTGTTCAAGAAGGAAGTTTTATATGTGCAGGAGCAGACTGTTCCCATGTGCCAGAAGATCAAATGGTGGTGAAGATGACCAGCCTGGATGAAGAGAGAACTTTTGCTGGGACTCAGGAAAAAAAGGGTAGTTTACCTCCTTTGGAAGAAGGGGCAAGTGCTGCATCTCAGGATGAGTACAGGGATATCATTAGGTCATACAGAGACAAAATTAGAAAGCCCAGCTAGAGCTCAGTCTGGTTACTGTCATAAGAGGCAACAACAACAACAACAAAAAATTAAAAATACATTAACAATAAAAAGAAAGCCAGGAAGATTCTCCATTCTTTATTGGATGGAGGGGTAAACATTAAACAAAGTATGAGGAAAAGGCTGAGATACTTAATGCCTTCATTGCCTCCATCTTTAATAGACAGACCAGACACTCCTAGGTTATTCAGCCCCCTAAGATGGAAGACAAGGACAGAGTGCAGAGCAGCCCCCCCACAATCCAGGAGGAAGCAGTTAATGACCTGCTATAGCACATGGACACTCACAAGTCTGTGGGGTCAGATGGGATTCACCCAAGAGTATTGGGAGGGCTGGGAGAGGAGCTCAGAAGTCTTTAACATTTATTAATAGTCTTGGTCAACAGAAGAGGTCCCAACTGACTGGAGGCTTGCCAGTGTGACGCCCATCTGCAAGAAGTCTCAGAAGAAGGATCTGGGGAACTATAGGCTTGTCAGCCTGACCTTAGGGACCAGGGCTTGTAAATGTGCTGTCTGTATATAGAGGACTTCATCTACTTGGTCTTTCTGGTCGGGTGGTCTGTAGCAGACCTCCACTATAATGTCCCCTGCCTTCCTTTTAATCCTGACTCATAAGCTCTCTATTATCTTTTAATCCATCTCTGGGTGGATCACCATGCACTCCAGCTGGTCACTGACATACTATAACACCCCCTCCTCATCTTCTCTGACTGTTCTTTCTAAAGAGCCTGTACCCTTCCATACCAACACTCCAGTGACAGGAGTCATCCCACCATGTCTCCATGGTACCTGAAGGCACATGCATAGCTCTAGCTTCTCTTCTTTGTTATCCATGATAAGTGCATTTGCATACAGGCATTTAAGTTGGGCCCAATGAAGCTGTGTGGAATTCCTCAGAAGTACTTCAGCAGTGCTTCCCTGTTGGCCCCTATTACCTTGGGAGCCATGGGCTTATTTCCATAAGACTTCAAGTGTGCTCCAGTGTACCCAGCATGTCTCAGTGTAACAGGCTGAAAGGTCCCTCACTAGCACCCCTCCTCTCTAACCATGATCTGCTATCTCACATCTTGCCACAGGGAAATGTGATGTTGTCTTGCTCCCTCTTCAAATATAGTTTGAAGTTCTGTCAAGGAGCCCTGCAAGGTCCTGAGCAGAGGTCTGCTTCAGCCTCTGAGAAAGGTGAATCCCATGTGAAGACAGAAGGCCCAACACATTGTAGGCCATCCCATAATAGAAAAAACCCCAAAACTGTGCCAGTGGCACCATCCACAGAGCCCTGTGCTAATAGACTGTGTCCATCTGTTTCTTCTAATGCCGCTGACAGCGACTGGAAGGAGAGAGAAGAAAGTATCTGTGCTCTAGATTTCCTCACCAACAGTCCCAAGGACTCAAAGTCTCTACTAGTAGCTCTAGGACTACATGTTGTGGCTTCATTGCCTCTCACAGGGGATAGCAGTAACTTACAGCAGTCCAAGGGCTGTACCAGGCTAGGAATTTTCCTAGTGACACCTTTGTTCTTCTGTAATACTAGAGTTTCCCATTCTCTTAAAAGGACCTTTATAGAGGCTATGGAAGAACATTGCTTTAAAAGAAGGTTCACCATTAATTATGAAAAATTTCACGCTTATTACCTTTCTGTACTCTTTAAGTAGTATTAGCTATTGCTGTGATAGAGAGTAAAGCAGCTGCTATCCCAAAGCATACAATAAGGCCTAATCTAGTGAAAAGTTTTTAATGCATTGTCTCTAATGTGATAAAGATACCACTGGTTAGCAGGGATGCACTGCAACAAGAATATGTTGAGTTACTTTACATATAACACACCCAAAATATAAACTCATCCACTGTGAGAAATGCAGCCTAAGATTTTGTTGGTTGGTTTTTTTTTTCTTCTTTTTTTTTTTTTTTTTTCTTTTTCTTTTTTTTGGAGGAGGGGAGCACCCTCAAAAGTGTTGCTGTAATTTTAAAGTACATGGAAAACATTGATGAAGAATGCTAAAGGTCATGGAAAATACAGTCATTGTGTTTATGCATTAAAAATAATAAAATTTTTTTAAATATAAGGTTATATAAGAAAATAATTAGTTTAACTGAAATTTCTTCAGGGACACTGGCATTAGTGTACTAATTTGTTTACAAAACAGTTACCTTAGCCACAGAGACAGTTAAGAAATAACATCCCTCTTCCACATTGTAGTAGTCGAGCTACCTTCAGCCTTCTAAGAGAAAGGAGTCTCATGAGAATACAAATGAGTTTGTTTCAGCAGTGAATGCCTATAAGCTCTGTTCCTAAGAGAAGATATTCTCCAAAAGGTATGCTTCATATTTGGATCAAAACAGAAGTCAGCTTGACACAGAGCCTAAATGCACTGCTCCTAATTTCTAGGCCAGTATAGGCAGAATAATTTGAAGCATTCTCCCATCCAGAATCACATGCCTATAGTTAAGGTTTTAAAATACTACAGAAGAAAAAAATAACACTGAAATTATTCTGCCTCATTAGGCAATCCAGAACTTCAAGAAACTTGTCCATTCACCTGCGGTCAAGAGGCCTGGATGATAGCCTTCTACAGACCACAAATGAAATTAGCCCAATGACTGCTTAGTCTGTTTCATTTACTGTAGGATTGCATCTGACTCAGAATACAAAATCAAACAGAAAGGAAACAGGGCATACGGATTTCAAAAGCACAGAGTGAAAATACTGAAAATACTCTAGAAAGCCAACAACTAGAAAGCCAACAACACATCAAGTTTACATAGATTTTAGTGCTGAAGCAGGAATCTGGACGCAGCCTTTCCTGAGACTAAAGTGTGTTTAGGGTTTAACAGAGACAGTGAAAATGGCCTCCCCAACATCAATTTGTAATCTACATGTGGTCTTGAAGATTAAAATCTGAAGTATATAGATTAAAAAGAGTAACAATACAAGAAAAAGCACAAAGGTAATCTAAAAACAAATTAAGATGCCAATAAATTGGGTGAATGATAAGCAGATCTCCATAGATGATAGAATGAAGGGTTAAAAGTCTCCCTATCTCACTTTTCATAAACAGGGAAGCTGGGGCCCAAAGAGATGTGGCAGCTTGCTTCATCCTGTGGCAAATCAGAGACAGATTTTCCAATTTAGCACCTCATCTACTGCTATGTGTTTTGTGACTTACAGAGAGAAATAAACCTCAAAGATAATGTAATTTCATAGACTTGGAAAACTTTGGTATATCCAAATTAAAAGATAAAAACATTTGTTTCTTATGATACTTTCAAATGAAATCTGCTACTGCAATTAACTATTTGAAACAGTTAAAGAATGGAGAATATAAAAAGCACCAGGGAAGTGGCATGAAGTGAGGAAATAATCTTTGAATTTGTACACCTCTTCCAAAACTGGTGGAAGAAATAAATTTAAGAGAATTAAAACAGGTTATTAAAATGAAGACCTGAAATTACTCAAGTATGGAGCAGAAGAAGGAGTAAGCATGTGGCAGAGATACGAGGGATTCACAAGGAAAGAGGTCAGGGTAGAGCTTCTCTCCTTACTTGGCACAAGCCGCTGATGCACATGTCCAGGGATTCAGTGTAGCACCGAGTACCATCCAGAACCTTTGGTGCAAGCTCCACAACCAGAGGTGCTCCTCTGGCTTGGCACTTCAGCGAGCATGGGTTGTCGGGGTCGTTAGAGATGGGAAGCCACTCATAAAACTGCCCTTGGTACTTGACGTCGTTGTGAGCAGAGCACTGCTGGGCACGAAAATCACCTGCTTCTGGGGGGCAGTCCTGCAGAAAAGAGAGAGGGAGAGGTCAGCAGGTCTCTTTAGGACAGCTGGTCACAGTATCAGGCAGTCAGATGCACTCCACAGCTGCCAGATGTAGAGATCTTTTCTGTTTAGACAAAGAATACTGATTGAAATTGCTACAGCTACACATAATTCACGTGGATAATTATACCTTTTTTTTCTTATATCCACAAAAGTATTAAAAGAACATCAAGACCATCTGTCAATATGCTTGGGACATAGGATAGGCAGTGTATGTGTCTTAACCACAGCCCTGAAATACTCTTGCTGAATCTCTTTCCATCTGTCCACATGTGCGTTTGTGTAGAGATGTGTATGTGCACAACCTCTCTCTTCCAATCAAATTTTCCTCTTTCTTTGAAGAGAAGGAAAAAATAATTGAATTTTATTTTTTTGTTTATTTAAGCCCTACTAACAAGCTTTTAATGCACCTCAGTGACATAAATCAGTTGGTAGGGCAACAAGAGTCAGAACAATGCAATACATTTGAGATATCATAACTTGAATAACTTGCAATAACTAGCAATTAACAATTGTTTTATTAAAGGTAGAGCTTTAATAATACCCTTTGTTAATCCTTCAGCAGGTTTGTGACATATATAAACTCTCCTCTGAATGCAGTACTGTTGATACAAAAAATCAAAGACCACTCATACTACTTCAAGTTTTTTGGGGATGAGAATGTGAGGCTTTTTTACCCATGTATACTTTCTTGTGACCATGTAGTACTGAAAACAATGAGTAAGTGTATCAGGAGAGAAAGAAGAGCTTCAAAATCATAAGATTCCAGGCAAAATAAACATAAATTCTCTTTACTTCCTTTCTAATTTTTGACCCTTGAAGAATTGTGTTTTAAGTTTTCCTGTGATGGCAACTACAAAGGCTAGTGATTCACTGTTTTATTTAGAAGTAACCTGAATTTCTCACCATAATTACAGGAATACAGGGGCTAAGCTTTAGGAAAAACATTAAATATCATGAGAACCGTGACAAGTAAATGTTGGCAATAGGGCTGCCCCAGTTTATTAAGATTGCACAGATCTCCATCTTCGTGCTGTAAGGAAATCTGCTTCTCAATACTTGGTCAAATACCAAATAAAATTAATACCTGTTACACCCATTGCTTGAGAACTGTAACTTTATTTTTTTAGAGAGAATCATAAATATCAATTATCAGTTCGGTAGGGAAGGATTTTGACATCAAAACTCCAAGCTTATAATTGGACTTTTACTGCTTGAAGTCTTACACAACAGGTAGTTTGTCTAGTCATTAGTTATAGAAGATAAAACCACCCAAATGACCAGTAAAACATTGGAAGCATTTCAGTTTCATTTTAAAATCTCCTAAAAAACCTAGAAGCAATCAGGTTCTTTGTGATCTGGACTAACTCTTGATACAGGACAAAGCTTGGACAGTAGCACAGAGTCAAAAGAGCAGTAACATATGTGGGAAATTCATTATTCCTCTGCAGCTACAATTAGAGGAAAAGTGGTCTTTATGTTCTGCATTCAAGCCAAGGATAAACAAGACAGTTACAGCCTGACCCAAGACCTGGCTTAGCTCTATTTTTCAGAAGAAAAGAGACAAGCAAAGAGGAACACTATGGCCTTATTTCCTTACACAAAATCTTCTGGTGCATACCCTTCTCTGAATTTTTCTGTCCATAAATGAATACAATTGGGTCTATTGGCTTGGCTTAGTTCTGTTGCAGAGATCCAAGCCAACTTTATTGTTTGGTTCAAGCTTGGCTCTACCTTCGAAACTTTCTGGCTTGCAATAGCTTTATTTTTACAAAGACAGAAAGGCCCAATAAAGCACACAACATTCAGAGTTCATAATCCTGCTTTGTACAGCATTCAATACTATGTTTGTTGTATTGGATTTTATTTTTAAATCAAAGAAAGAAAAAAATGTACAGTCAACAAAACAAGCTTTCATGACATGGCAGGTGACCAGGACCAATGTTAAAAACTCTCAGTCTTTGATCTCATGACCAAAATAAAACAATACATTATATAGTAGAGCTTGTTACATGAAACTTGAAGCCTTTAAAAGAATACATTCAAGCAGTCAGAAATGCAGACGTGCTTGCTTATCTTGGCACACAGATATGAAAAAGGGTGGCAGTCTGTCCCACCTCCACCTGATGGCTTTCAAGATCCCTCTCCTGGAGAAGGGAACAACTACGCACAGCACCTGCATAACCTGTACAAAGATTTTAATACTAAAATAGATAATGTTAAAAAAAGTTGTGGTCTGAATTACCCATTATATGTATACCATTATGTGACAGAGACTGAAATCAAGGTCAGAACTGTACAAGGTTTGGCATTGTTAGTTAAGCTCATGTTCATGTGATTGATCTTGTTTGTTTTATTTTTGTTTGTTTGGTTTTGTTTTGTTTTGTTTCTTTTTAAACTTACTAATTATTGTTTGTATTAATGTCAGTGGGGATCAGAGCCTCTTTGTGCTGGGCTTTGTGCAGTCATATAATGAAAAACAGACAAAAGTTCATAGTCTATAAATGATTATTCTAGTTGCTGAAATAACAGATAAGGCAAAGCCAGTCTTTTTTGCATAGGGTTTAAGGAGTAAATGGCTTTTTTTCTTCTAAATACTTTGTACACCTCTAGATAAGAGAATTTTCAGCATTGAGGCAGTCTTTCTGTTCCCCTCTTCTGCAGTGCTGGCTCCTGGACTGAAGAAACTTCTAGACTGATGCCAAAAAGTCTTTTCCCCTTTTGAAAAATAAGCATGCTTGCCTGCTTTCTGTGGATGGGTGATTGGTGGAAGGAGATCCTCTACAAATGCTTGCTAGCACTGAGACATTGGTCTGAGTGAAGTTTATGCTTCACTCCTCCTAAGGGTCTGATCCTGGAAGCTATCTAACAGTATGAAGTTTGTCTACCTGCACAAGAGATCGACAGACAAGGGTGTGCCCACACCTTGAGATAGCCAAAAGTTACAGACCAAGTCAGTGTAGCAGTCTACTCTGAGTAGCATATCTTTGCATAAGTTTTGTAGTTATGTGAGGTATTTTGCTAATCTGTCTGGCCTGGGTTAGGCTTGGAGCATGCAGCAGCACTGGTATCCAGCTGCACAAGCACTGCTTCAGGTTACTCAAGTTTTGGTGCTATATTTGAATCTTACTGGTCTTATTTTCTTCTGAAAATTATCTGGGGGCCCCTGCAGACATGAGGAACAGCTGACATTGCACTCCTTGAAGAATCTGAAAGAACTAATAACTTGGAAATCTCCTTTAAGTCCATTATCTTTAAGCTTCCTATTCAATAGGACTTTTTAGGGAAAAAATTTCTAGTGAATATGAAACAACTGCTTCTCCTCTAACTGTGTGAGTCCTAGGTGGCTGTTTCATGAACTTTTAGCTTGTGAAGGCTCATGAGATATTCCTGAAACATCGAGCTAGTGCTGGCTACCTATGATCTGCATTCTTCCTATCAGGTCACTGCAATGAAAATATATATGCTTTAAAAATGATCAGAAACCCCTTTGATGTATGAAACCCATTTTAAAATAAACACAGGAGTTTCATCTTCACCTCTTAGGCACCTAATACTGGCCATATTATTACGTCTTCATTTACTTCCTATCATCCAAAGCTTTTTTTTTCACTTGACCTTCTATTTGACCCTACTGTAATTCATAAGGTCCATGGAGTTTTGCCATGTTTGAATCCCATTCAAAACAATTTCTATTAACTAACAAACCAGTGGAAAAGATAAGATGAATCCCAGATGTCCCTCGATGGCGATATGTAGATCAGATTTCATGGGACAAAAGAGGGTCAGACTTTTAGAGTTTACTTAGTGGGTGAAATGTGGAAGATCATATCTAGGCAGTGATAGGAAGAAACAGTCAAGGAGCCTTAAAACAGTTTACAGTATATGCGCTTGTATATTTGCAGAGGCCAAGAACGATTTACTATACCTGCAGTTTTTCGTCTGTGCAAAAAATGACTAACAACTGGGCTACTCTGTGTAGCATCTGACAGAACAGCTTATTGAATCAGTTCCATGCAGTACACATGGCATTACAGCCCCACTGATTTCCCTTCTGAGAAAGAAACCCTAAGGTCCTGAAACAGAGGCCTGCCCAAGACTAAATAAGAAATCTAGATAAAAGTACAGACACTTTGGAGAGCTAGAGATTTAAAGGAAAACCCACTCAGCCTTGAAGTGCTGTTGAGTACCCTGTTTCTGTTAAGTTTCTTGCAGCCAGATTTTTATTCTTCTGCTGTGAGCTTCTAAAATAGGATAGGATAATGCTCAGCTGCTTAGATTGCAAGAAGCTTGTGCATTAGCCTTCTCTGACAACCCCAAGACACTGCAAAATCTGACAGAGAGAAGTGTGAGAGAACAAAGTAAATGGGAGAACATAATCAGATACCTCTACTCTGTATTAAATAACCATAGAATAGAGATGGGGGCTAAACCAATGAGGATAAATCTAAACTTCCATGAATATTTGTTATGAGGAATATTTATAAAATCAGTTTTTAACAAAAAATGTTTTGTTTTTTTTAAGGGATGTCCCCTTTTTTTTTGGCAAAAAATACAGTATTTCCCTTTTTGTGTAATTTAAAAATTTTTGTTTCTTCATACCTTTTAAATATTAAAGTGATGTGTTTAAATTAGACACAGTAACTTGAATTTCAGCTTGAAAAAAAACCTTCCAAATATTTAATTCAAAACCAAATACAAGTACATAATCTTAACAATGTGGGTTCTCACAATGACCAAAATGAAATATTAAAATAAAAAACCCCATAAAAACTAGCAAAATCTTGAATTTAAATCTATGAATTATCCAGCACCCTGAAAGTCCTGAAATGTCACTGTCTTGGAAGCAATCCAGGTGGTTTGATCTACAAAGATTCTCAAAGCATTTACATACAAAGGCAGCAATAGGGTGTTTTTTGTTCTACTTCCAGTACTCAAAGATTCAGAAGTTTTCTTGCTGAGAAGACAGCAAATCCAGAATTCAAAGCTGCTACTATTAGAACATACCGAAAACACTTGATTCCAAGTATGAAAAAATAATTTCTAGATGACACACAGAGGTTTTCAAATACACTCATTTTGAAATAAGATGGTAGTTATTAAAACCCAGCATTCTGAAGAACAGACTATAGTCACAGCATGTGGTCGGAGTTTGGAAGAACTTCCACTGCAATGAGTAAAGTGGCATTAAGTAAATCTGGTGTTATGAGACAGGTGTGATGTGTGTGATATTTTCTTTAACCTTATTTTACTGCAAAGTGCAAACTGAGACAGCTGATTGCAAAAGAATTCATGTGGTATTTCTACCAACCAGAAGATATAAAAATTAAATCCTGGTAGTAATTTTTGTACCTCTGGAAAAATTCTACTGGCGGTAATACTTCTCTTACATACATGCCAATGCTTATGAGATTTTGGCACTTATCTGGAAGTTCAGGTTTGTCACTTTCCAATAGGCTGGGGTTTGGTGCAGGGAAAGAAGATAGTGTCATTTTGTTGACAGTGAGATGGGCAATATATGGCTGGTGTGTATTACGTGCAGCACAAGCTCATAGGAAACAGAGATGGAGTAGCTTGTCTCAATGCAAGCCAAAAAACTAGGGCTATCATTACAGTTGGTGTTTTAACCAGGTGAAGAAAGTGAGGTATATATAAAAGACCTGCAAGTGGTGTTTACAAGGTTTGGTGGTCTGATTAACAGGATCCGCCATTTACAAATTTTATCTTAGGCTTAACAGAACTGCTCTAAACTTTGTTGAAAAAGCTAGTAACACTGTGCAGCTTCCAGCATTGTCTATTTTCATATCAAACAGCAAAATCTCTAGAGCTGCTTTAAATGTAGTGTTCATCGTCATGCTGGCAGCTATAAGCAAGTAAACATGAAAAGCAAGGTCCTTTGGGAATCAAGTGCCAGTTTCACGCATCTCAGTTTTTTTCTGGTCTGGTTCAAGCAGTGCAATAAAAGGAAAAATATCAGGAAAACTAAAAATGTTTTCAACCACAAAATGGGGTTTGATAACTAGGGAGAATGAAGAGCAAAGGCATCAAGACAGCACACATTCCAATAAATATCCTTCAGATAGATTTTCATGTAAACAGGGGAAGAGAAACCAAAACACAATTATGGCAGAAGGCCTGAAAAAGAGAAAGGGCAAATGAGGTGGCAAGATAGCCTGGTACAAAACCTGGAGAGAACCTGGCAACTAAGAACATGCCTGGAAGAAGGAACAAAGAGTATTCTAGCTTGAAAAAAATTCTACTTGCAGTTTCAAAATATTTTTGTTTATTTTGCATAATGTTTAGTATAACAATCCAGTTTGATATAAAAACATGTTTTCATTGCAATCAGAGTAATTTTCTAAAGAAAAATAAATAACATCCTCTCTCCTCCCATGATTATATTCTAAAATGGCTGGAAACATTAGGAGTCAATATGAAAAGGAAAGAAAAAAAAGACAAGTGGATGCAATTCAACCCTAAATCATCTTCAGATTCCTTCATTCCTTTTTTACTATTTACACATGTGGCTTCACACACATGATGTTCCCAGTTCCTGATCAGCACCAGGCAATGGAAGTGGTGAATTTACTGGACTGAATTTGCTCTTTTAAGGATGGCTCAGAAGCTATACAAGCAGCAGTATCAATGTCTTATTGTCTATACTATGCAAAATGGCTCAGCATCCATAGAATAATATCAGTTACTGAAGAAACAGACATGCTACACTCTCTCCTTGCCTCTCTTTATCTCATTTTTTTCCCCTCAGTAATTTAATTTCAGGATTAATTGAAACCAGCTGTAGCAAAATCTTGCAAATGATAGTGCCTATGAAAACGTGTTCATTGCCAGAATCCAAGAAATATTCTTCTCATTCTCCAATTTCACCTTTGAAATACAGAGTTTGCTTTTAGTATATGTGACTACGCACCATTTCCTGAAAGAAGGCAGTTATATAAGCAAAAGAATTATCTGTTTACAGAAAGACAGTTAGCAGAAAACAAAAAGGTTAGCAATTTTATTAATAACATCAGCCCCAAGTTACCTAACAAGGTAGAGTTAATGAAAGCTTTACTTCAAGGCTCAATGATTTCCACAAGAATCAAAAAGGAATTTCCCACAAGATATGGCTAGCTTCATTTGCAGGAGTGAAATGGGGAGATTTGCTCTCATTTTCTTTTAAAACAGACTATCACCTAACAGATGAAAACATAAGTCTCCTTGAACCTGGTAGTTCCACCCTCCTGATTTTTAGTGTCTTTGTGGATGAAATTTTAAAAGGCAAAATTAGAGTTAACAAAAAATGCAAACAGTACTGTGTGCCTTTTCCAGAGCAGGATTCCACAACAAGCCACAGGTTATTTGTTTTCAAGACCCAGTTTGTGTGTATGTATCTTTGGATTTTGGAAACAAAAGAAACAAGACTTCATTAAAGAGAAAATAAACGAACCCCCACATCTGGGGTTTCAGAACTGCTTTAGGTTTCCACTGGTGCTGCACAAGGTATTTCAAAGTCATACCTAGCCCCAGAAACACAGGGCTGAGGACCACCACATAACCTCCAACAAGTTCTGATGCTGCTCATGGTGGCATTTTCCTTCCACTGACTGGTGGTGTGAATACCAATGCACAGTATCTCACAGTAGTCAAGATAGTAATTGAAAGGGCATAACATCTGAATGAAAGGCTCAACATACCTGGAAGACAGAAAATGCTTTCCCCTGAAATAAAATATCAGCAAAATGCACACAGAAAAGCACTTTCCTAATGACATAAAAGTCTTTGGAGGGTCTAGTCAAAATATGATGAAGTCAGAAGTTTAAGAATAGTTTGGTTAACTGGTCAATTTGCAAGTTCACCATAAAATAAACAAATGGAAACTCATTTATTTTGACTCATTTATTGAAAACTCAATCATTTTATTACGGAAAAGAGCAATGTAGCATAATTCATTCTTTACCATCTCTGGAAAAAATGGATTAAACTCATAAATGAAGTCATGTGTCTTCATGATTCAGTGCCAAAATTATCACCGATTTCAACATTGTAAAGCACTTGGAAAAATTCAGTTTGGAATATTTGGTATGGTCTGGAATCGGTATTGTGAAATACAAGGTACATAAAGGAATAGCCTGATAAAATGATACAAGGTTTTATTTTGAAAGAAAACTGTTCATGTGCACAATTCTAAAACAGAACCTGAGCTAAAAATAATATTAATTTTTTTTTCTTATTTTGGACTGTTGCAGCATTTAATGATTTCAAAATATAGGCTTTAACATGGGTAAAACCCCAGCCTTTCATGAGGGTCATCCATGGTATCTCCTGCTAATGGCAGGAGAGCAGGATGCAGCTTGTCTCAGTTAGCACATACAAGGGCAGGTGAGAAGGGGAAGGTACTTGTCACAATGGGCATGCATTCACAAACCCCAAACTAAAAGTTATAGGTCTAAATGTAATCCAATTAGTCTTTAACAGTTTGATTTGTTTGTTTGTTTGTTTTTTTCTCCTTTTCATTTTGTGTCATATTCCACAGAGCTATGGCTTGTAACTTCAGTTGCACAAATCAGACTTCCCACTCCAAGGTCATGAAGTAGCCTAAGTGCCTTGAAGACAGAAATTGGACTGATAATCAGGCAGCAAACCTATTTATTGACTATTCTCATTTCTGTCAGTTAGTGAAGCAGATGTCTAGACTGATGAAAGATTTCAGGAACCCTAAGGCTATACCCAGAACAAATTCCAGAGGAAGAAATGTGAGAAATCTTACTGCATAGGAGAGTGTAACTCAGATAGAAGCAGTTTCTTTCATTATGAACTGTGGCCTCTTGAAGGAAATACAGGCTAAATATGTGGGAATGTATTCATTTTTTTAACTTAAACTTTTAAACTTTTTTAGACAAAGCACCTATTGAAAGGCTTCTGAATATGTTCCTATCAGGCATGAGAAAGCTTGGCCCAGTGCACATTTGATTTCATTTTCCATCTTTACTGGTAAAACTGACATTTCTCCATGTAATTTGAGAGCTTTTACTATTCTTGGCACTCAATAAAATTTTCCGTATAAAAGTCTTTATTTCCATTTTCACTGGTGAAAACACACTTCCACTTTTGTGAGCACAGAAGTTGAAGGCTTTTATTTTATTGTATTGAAAACTATATTCACCATATATAAAAAATAAGCAAGAGCCTTTGCAAAGGCCAAAACACTGGTGTGAGCTACCCAAAAGAGCTTTTCTAAGACACGCAACAGAAACCCAATGCTGGGAGGGCACAGGTGAACAGAAACACATATCTCATACTAACTTGTCTTCAATCCCTAACAGCTTAATCCTCCAGCCTGACAGGCTGCACCATGTGAACCAGCTGGTTACTGAAGCAATACTGGGAACATAAACAGTCTTGGTTCTGCCAGAGGAGTTGTTAAGAGCAACTCTGAAGTTTCACTGACAGTCTATTTGGAAAGGCTGTGTTTGCAATCCCTTCCAAACAGCTTTTGCATCATATTATGCCATGATCTCTCCAGCTTTTCAAGAAATTGCAGTTCACCCACAGCCCTGTGGTACAAAGGCAGTTTAGATAGCTATAGCATTCTTCCTATCACATTATCAAATACTTTTATGTAATATGACTGTGACTACGTGATCATCCTACGTGATGATTTGTATCATATCAAAGCTGTACTTCACTTACCACATTGCTGCATGTCCGGTACCGGATGTTTCGCCCTTCACAGGTCCTGTGTCCAAAAATTAAAAACAAACACACAAATATTAATAACTAAATATAAAAACCTAATGTTTACTGTGTCAACATCTTTTCCTACAAAGACCTCTAATCAGGTGATCAGATCCCTCACCAACCCTCTTCCCCAAGTAAAGGGCTGTCTGTCCCCACAGGTGCATTGGGGTACAAATTCCAAAACTCCTCAGTTTTTCTTTGCTTTAAAAAAAATAGGCTGGCATTGGTTTATAAATTAGGCTGGAGTATAGAACTTAGCTGTAAATCAATGACTGAATCGCACTTGCAATGTCCTGTGTCTCCCAGCTATCCATGATGTTTTTACAAGGGCAGACACCTGAGCACTGAGGCTGAGCAGCTGGGCTTTGTCAGCCGGGGAACAACCCCTGCACTGGCAGGAAGGAAGCCTCCCTTCAGACACATCAAAAGACAAGATAGCAGGACAGGGCTCTTCCCCAGATTGATATGAGGGGAGGACACAATAAAACTCTCTTTCCCTCCTCCCATTTCCCCGTCCGCCAGACCCTTCACTGTTCTCAGATCCCTGCCACAGAAAAGATCCAAAGATCACCTGGGACCAGCAGAAGTCAAGGAGAGCACATGCCCTGATGTGTGCTCTCCACGGCTCTACTTTTCCTCCACAGCAGGCCCATATCAGCCTTGATGCTGGCAGGGCTCCCAGAAAAAAGGTCAACACCCAGATACCTTTTAAGCTCTCAGAAGTGTGTATTCTGATTGTTTGAACTTAGGTGAAGATCCATGTGTTTTTTGAGTTCAGAGACCATGCTCTGTTGAGGTTGGTCTCAGAGACCATGCTCTGTTGAGGTTCTCAGTACAAATGAGAATGTAGGTTTCAAGGATTACCCTTCAAACAAATAGAATTCCTTACATTTTTAATTTCTTAATATGACAACTTCTTTTTTCTCTTTCTTTTCTTTTTTTTTTTTTTTTTTTTTTGGCCAGGATTTAACAAGCACACATTCCTTGAGGACTAAATGCCTGCCAAGACTGAAGTTTTCAATCCAAACTATTTTGTAGTATCCAAGAAAAGGACAGCATCTGCATGCATTCGTGTGATTCTTTTTTCCCTCATTTTTTCAAAAACAGAAAACCTTTTTCCATATTTAATTAACTCTAAAATAAACGGAATGAATTTCCTTAAAATTATTAAGGTCATCCTTCCTCCCACCTTCCACAAGACTTACTTGTGAAAATTTGCCAGTAGTCATTTATACCAATGTCAGTAAAAAATCATGCCAAAACAGTTTTTCAAAAGTATCACAGTTGTTTAGATGACCATATTAAAACAAAAAAACAAAAAAAAAAAAAAAAGAAGATAAACAAGTAAATAAGCTTGTCATTTTTTCAGGAGTAATGTGAGCAAAAAGATGACATATTCTCTTGTGTAGCTTTTGTTATATAAAGACTGCTATTAACATAATACAAATATCACTTATTCCATATTTTTGAAATGTTATGTAACTAATTCAAGTCAATTTTGCTCATTGCAAGCATGCATAGAAATGAAAAGTGTGCACAGAGTATCTAGCACTAGAAAAAACAGTTTAAGTAGTCCAATAACAAAAATTATAACCACAATAGACTACAAAAAATCTCACCTCTCTATATACATCACCTCTATCCCAGTAACTCCCAAGCAATATAGACAAGCTGGAAGAGATATTTTGATGAAGGCCAAACCTGTTTACACCGTACAACATTCAATAGAGATGCTCTCGATTTACAGCAACAGGTAGCAAATACAAAAGTCTACTATTCAGCATAGAGACAGTCTGAGGGCAGACCTACACCACACTGAACAACTTGCTCAGCAAGCTTGGTTCATGCCCCATCTGTCTTGTAGCCATGCCATACAACCCATCTCAACAACATCTCTTTGCTTCACACAGACCTGCTGTTTCAACAATTTCAATCACCATAATTTATCAAGCTCAGGACCACTAAGCTGCCAGGGAAATTTAAACTTCCTTTCTATGAGCTGCCTCACACTTTATTCTTCTTGTCAGTTTCTTCACATTATCTGTTTTGAAATGAAAAAACACTTGGTTTTCACTTTTCTTCTAGTCAGGGAAAGGAATAGGTACTTTGATTAGGCATAAACACAGAACTATTCAGATTTTTCTTCCAATTTCTCTCTGTTTGCTAATGGTTAGGGTTGTTCAGGAAAAAATGTGCAATTCTAGATAAAGCTATAGCTGTAATGACTCATAAAAACTAGGAATCACTTTGAAAAACTCCCCTTTTCTCCTCTCCAAGACCAAACTTTGGGTTTTAGTTATTTAAGCTCAGTAGTTTCCCAGCTACCACCTGGCAGTCCAAAGCAGACAAACTGCTTTCAGCCTGTGGTGATATACTTTCATAACAGATATACATGGTAGTTTGTTTCAGATCCACGCTGCTCCAGGGAAGTATTATAGATTCTCTTAAACTCTCTTTTTTGTTTCAAACTCATATGACTTGTTGAAAAGACTGATAAATGTAAATAGCAGCTTTTCAGGGGCATAATTCTGATTTTTAAAAGTAAATTCAGTTTCTGCCCTTGTCTGCGTTTAAAATAGGGAAGCTGAAACCATCTAGGGAACCTAATCCTGCTAGAAAGGGTACACAGCATCTTGTAAGACACCAGGCCAGACAGTTTTCTCCTCTAGGCAGATTTCAAATTAATGCCATGGGTTCCATATCTCAGCATGGATGCTCTGCAGAAGGCCAAATAACAAAACATTGAACATGCAAGGAAGGACCATAGCAGTTTAGTGAGATCATGTGAGATAAGAGTCACCACACATCCTCTGACACCTGCAGAGTATGAGAACCCACATCAACATGGAGTACACACAGCCACCTGGAAAAGTCGGAAGTAATCCAAAATGGCAAGATCATCTTGGGGAGAACAAAAAGCGTGGGAGCAGTAAGGGGTACTTCTGCTGTCTTCTATTTCACCCATACACTGCAGTAGATTTTGCAGAAGAAAAAGGTTGCTGAAAGCTTGGCTTGACAGGCAATTACTATCGTGCCAATATGGAAGAAAAGCAAGCTACTGGGAATGAAGTGGCATTCTTCAAACCTAGTCACTTGTTTCTAGTAAAGTTTCTTAAAGAGGTTAAAATATTCACTTCTCCTAATATAAACAACCTGAAACTCTGGTATTTATTTCTCCAGGCTACTTTGTAGAGGGACTTAGTTCAAGTCCCTTCCCTTAAGAGTCTAAAGTAGATGCGTATTTGTGCTTAGCTAGAGGTAGAAGCCTTGAAATAATCTATGCAAGAAAATAGCAGTCCTGTGCCAGATTTACTTTTATCTGTTAACTACAAAAGAGAAAAGAAGAGATCTGCAGAGGAGGATCTCATCAGCTCCTGTAAGTCTCAGCACTCCTAAAAGTTTGAAATGCTTGTCTTAAGAAACAAGTCTCCGCGTAAGAAACAAACTATAAGACAAAAGTGGGTTATTTCTGTGGATATGAATTTTGATACAACTACAGGGGTTCACTACAGGGATTTACAAGTTGATGTATGTTGGACAGTCTTCACTCTCCTTCATTGTTACACGCTTTCATAACCATTCTTCTGGGACAGATTCTCGTTTTTGCACTGTTCCTATGAGAATGTTAGACTGTGGATCTTTTACCTCACACAAGATTATAGGCAGGCTGTATGAGCCCTGCCCTTATCCTGGTGCCAGCAGGCGTGAGGCTACTCTACACACACACAGTGATGCCATCTTTCATCTTTCTTTCTTTGCCTTGCTGCTCTTACCTCCTTCCCAAATGTTGCACACAGTTATGACCCCTTCTCATCCTCAATACAATTTCTGTGTTTGTCTCTCCCTGGGGAAAAGAGATTATCTTTTAATCTCTCAGCATATTCTTTTTCCTGTAAAGGGAACATGAAGGAAGGCAATGCACCTTCATTCAATTCATTCAAAGGAAGGTGCATCAGGATGCAATGACTTTATGAGTTCACTTTTTCAAACTGCCTGGTTGTGTCTGACCAACTTCATGTTTAGATGATTGAATCAACAATAAATTTAAAATTTGTGTGAAAAAATTTCCATAACCTTTTGCTAATAAGCACATTGACTGCCACAATAGATTGTGCACATGCAATGATATGTTTTGCCATAGAGCTTGATGTTGCAAATGTAAAAATCTTTCATTGTTTATGTTAGGAGACTGTCTCTTACAGATGTCTGCACCTTGTCAAAACTGTGATATACTGGAAATGTTACAGGAACACTTAACTTTGAGACAAGAAAAGTGGGCTTGGATAGACAAGCCAAATTTTCCTGGTAAATTAAGTTACAGATCTTATGAATATTCTTTCTGCAGGACTGAAAAACTAAACACCTAGGACACAAAATACCAACTTAATTCACAACATGCAGGTAGGTGGCTAGGCCAATAAAAATATGGGTACGGATCTGTAGCCACCAAAGGCCTACTTTTTCCATAAATAATGTTTTCCATGATCTTGTTGTTTGGGAATTGATTAGTCTGATGTAAACAATTGTACTTAGTATGAATGGGCCCATGTGAACCTCATGAAGCTCAACAAGTCCAAGTGCAAGGTCCTGCACCTGGATCAGGGAAATCCCCAGTATCAACACAAAATATGGGATTAATTAACTTAGAGCAGCCCTGCAGAGAAGGACTCAGGATGAAAAATTTGCTATGATCTGACTGTGTGTGCTTAGTGTCAGAAAGCTAATTCTGTCCTGGGCTGCATAAAAAGAAGCATTTCCAGCAAGTCAAGGGAGGCAATTCTCCCCTTCTACTCCACTCTGGTGAGACCTGAGCTGCAGTGATGCATCCATCTCTGGAGTCTTCAGTGCAAGACAGAAAGTGACTTGTTAAGGCATATCCACAGGACCACAAAACGGGTCAGAGGTCTGGAACACCTCTTCTATGAATAAAGGCTGAGGGAGTTCAGGTCAAAGATGATGGGAAAGTTCTATTTAACTACATTTCCTTTTATGAGAAGGTGACCCATTTAGCTGACTAAGGGAAGCCAGTAGATATAGGTATTTTGGATTTTAGCAAAGCTTTTGATATTGTCATGGTAACCTGGAAAATGTCCAGCACACTGCTAGACAAGTCCATCATATATTGGTTGAACAACTGGCTGACAGGTTGGGCTCAAAGAGTTACAGTAAATGGGGTCACAATCAAGCTAGCAGCCAGTTACCAATGGGGCTCCCCAGGACTCAATTTTAGGGCCAGTACTCTTTAATGTTTTATTAAATATATGGATGCAAGGATTGAAAGTGCATTAAGTAATGTACATCTTCTTACAGTATTAAATTAGGAGAAGCTGTGGACTCCCTTGAGGATAGAGAGGCCTTACAGAGAGATCTGGAAAGAGCTGGGCAATCATCTACCATAAAAAAAAAAATCTAACAAGACAAAGAGTTAGGATTCTTCACATGGTATAGGGTAATCCTGGTTATATAAACTGGGGAACAAGAGGTTGGAGAGCAGCACTGCAGTAAGAGAACTGGGGGTCTGTATTGGTGGCAAGTTGCCTAATGAGTCAACAGTGTGCCCCGGCATCCAAAAGGGCCATCCATGTCCTGGGGTGAATCAAGCACTGCCTCACCAGTCCATCGAGGGAGGTGACTGTCCCAATGAGCACTGCACTGGCCTGGTCCCACCTCGAGTACTGTGTGTAGTTTTGGCCACCTCAGTGTAGTACAGACATCAAACTACTCGAGTGTGTCCAGCAGAGGATGACTGAGATGGTGAAAGGTCTTGAAAGCAAGACTCATGAGGAGTGGCTGAGGTCACTTGGTTTGTTCATCTTAGAGAAGAAAAGCTGAGGGATCACCCCATGGAAGTATAAAACTTCATCACACAGGAATAAAGGAGCAGGAGCTACAGATTGCCTCGCTGTGGTGACCAGTGACAGGACACAAGGAAATGGAACAAAGCTCTGACAGGGGAAGTTCACATTCAGCACCTGGAAAATGGTTTTCAGTGAGAGAGGTTGCCAATCCCTGGAACAGGATCTCCAGTGAAGTGATTCCAAGTGGTACAGCCCAGGTACCAAGCCTGTCAGAGTTCAAGGGGTGCTTTGACAATGCTTTTAGCTATATGATTTCGTTTTAGGTCCTGTAAGGAACAGGGAGTTGGACTTCGTGATGCTTATAGGTCCTTTCCAAATTGAGGTATTCTGTATTTCTGTAATTTTATGTTCAGCCTGAAGAAAAGAAAGCTCATGGGAATCTTTCTGCAGCCTTTTAATACAGAAAGGGGCTCAAATAAAAGATGGAGAAAGACCTTTTACCAAAGCCTGTACTGACAGGTCAAGGGGCAATGGTGTTAAACTGAAAGAGAGAGATTTAGATTGGACATAAGGAAGAACCTTTTTTCTGATGCAAGCGCTGAGACAGTGAAGCAGGTGTCCCAGAGAAGCTGTGGATGTTACCTCCCTAAACAGAACGAAGTTTATTCCAATTTAAAATTCTTTGCATTATTCAGAGCCACTGGTTGTTATTTCTAAGTAACAGCTGGAAGTAAATGACACTGCCTAAACTATCAGTAAAATATGACTGGCCAGTTTAATTAAAATTACAAAAATAAAATTTAAGAAAAATAAAGGAAAAGAAGGAGAAAAATCTGTCAGACTGCTTTCAGACTAATGTTTATTTTCATATATTTAGTCTCCCACATTTCTTTGTCACTTTTGTATTTTCTTAAGAGTCTTTAAAAAGTGTCTTTAGCTTTATATTTGCACATACAACATATATTGCAGATATACAGAAAGCAGTTACAGTGGCAAATGTTTTTCAGTTGCTCACTAGCCAAGAAAGGCAGAAAAAAGCAAGAACTAAAGAGGTGTCTGTCATGAAAATAATGTCGAGAGGTCCCTTCACAATCCAAGTGGAAATACACTACTAAATCTCATCTGTTCTGCTGTATCACAGTCTAAAACACAGAGCGGTCCCAAAAGTACTAACAACTCAAATCTAAACATACCTGAGCTTGGATCTACATCCAGATTTTCAGTTGGTCTTGATATGTGCTGAACAGGAGCCCAAGTTCTTCATGCTTTGAGGAAGCCTAGGCCTGTGTCTGGATCACCTGTGTTAGCTCAGGTCTACTGAAATGCTCATGATTCCTCATGTGCAATCAATTGCTTGGGGCTTTAGAGAATCGTGTATCAGCTTTTTTTTGTAAGTAGTAAGTACCACAACAGATTTATTGAAAGAATTATGAATATGCAAGACCTATTTCGGTGAACCCAGACATGGGACTAGTACATCATCCAACTGAGGGCCTCACAGTTATTTTTATTAGGTAGGCTACTTCTGAAGAGAGATAGGTTTATGGAGACCATACCCATTGCTCATCTATAGGAACAATGCTGCATACCTGTTCATCACTACACCGATCAGTTTCTCACCCTAAATACGATCATATAACTACCCCAAGGAAACTCAAGCAACATATTTAATGGGAAAACAAAACTAAGAAAGTATATTATAGATATTTTAGATAATTCCCTAAGGTGTGGAGGCCAGAAATCAGGACAGCCAGCACAATGTGACCAAATGGTTCTCCAGAGACAACGAGCAATCATGCCACAGATGACAGTGCTGATACTGATTGTGTGAAATTTGCACCTTTTAATAGTACTAACTCAAATTTAAGATTGTCACTTGTTGCTTTTAGCACTAGGAAGTTAGAACTGTATTTTATCTCAGAAAAATGGAAATGCTTCTCTATCAAATGAAAGCCGGAAATGTTCTCATAACTACAGATTTGACTAATCCCAGTTAAGAGAATAAAAATTTCCTTTTAGATATACCGCAAGATGGCATAGCTTTAACCAGAAGCATCAATAAACTAAATACTCTCAAAATTTCTTTCAAGTATCAAAAAATCACCCAATACAGCATGGAAGATGTCCTTTCTCAAATAAAGCAGCTACACATACCAAAAGAAGCAGAAAACAAGTCAACTATTGAGGTCTCCTAAAAATCCTTTGCAGGAAGTAACACACTAAGCTAGTTTACAGGTTTAATTTTGATCAGGGTAATAGGAAATATCCTCTGAAATAATTGGTAGCACAGATGACCTAAGGCTTTTATGACATTGACTGTGCTCCTATTGAGTGACACTGTATTCCTCTTTGGAACACTATTTATTTTGTGTTTGTATTCAGCAATTATGACAACATTTGTGCAAAATATTTTGCTCTTTATTTTACATATATATGTAGCTAGCAAGGGGTTTATTCTAGAAGTCATAAAAAAGTCACAATATTTAGAATGATCATGCTGATTGGCAAAGGAATAATTCATGAAGTGACACAATTTGACTTACTTAATAGTGACAGGATTAGAGCAGAATGCACAATAGTTGCAGTAATTTACGCTAGCTTGCATCTGATAAAAAAGCAACCCAAAAAAGAGAATAATTGTTTCATTGTAAGTTTCATTTAGAAAGTTTAAAGGACCTTTTATCAATGTTCATTGTGGAAAGCTTCAGATTGTTTTGCAATCTAATATCCTGATACAGATGAGTCTATGACTGTAGCCTAAAACAAGGGGCCACAGCCACATACTTGGAATAAATTCTGAATTTAGCAACACAGCAGCAGACAATGTTTTGGTATGAAAGGGATATAAGGCTGAAAATTTAAAGAGCATTTTTAAAAGACATAGTATTTGATGTATCACCTTTTCAGTGCTAGTCAGTGTTGTTGTAAAGGCTTCTTCCTCTATTATTTAACTTCAAACTAACATGAAAACCATGCCTATTCTTTTATCCTCCCACAGACACCGAGCCATCTGATGCTTACTTGGTCAGCTGCTAATCCATATGTGATAAAAATTAAAATATGTTCCTCCTTAATGATATGCATCCAATTTATTTTCAGCTTCTGTCTTATGAAAAATGTCACATAGCATAAAAGTGAGCTAATTTTAGGTAATATAGCTAGTTTGTTACACGCAACCTCCAGCCTCCAAGCTATGTCTTGGCTGCTATTTTACTGATCAAACACATCAAACTTGACTAAAACTCAGAGTCATTTATGCAGACCTACTTTTTCATCCTGCAGAGTGCAATGACAGTGGGCTGAACAACCAAATTTGTGAGTTACTTACTTCAGATAATTTAGCAAGTAGTGCTGATAGAAAGGGTATTTCATACTGGTGGTTCCCTTGCATTACAAAGGCAGCCATCAGATGAAGGAAGGGAGCTATGTGAAAAGGGGAAAAAAAAATTCCACCAAATAACAGAGCCATTATGAAGCACATAAAAAAGCTGAGAAGCTGAGATAGTGACTTTCATATTTGTTCCCTGGTTTGTTTGGGTTTTTTTCTTGTTTTTGTTGGAGGTTTTTTGTTTGGTTTTTTTTTTGTTTGTTTGGCTTTTGTTTGAGGGGTTTTTTTTTAGGTTTAGATTTTTTTTTTTTTAAACCATGATACTTGTCAGGAAATGTTGGCTTTCTTCTGTCAATAAACATACACCCCCCCTCATCTTGGGCAGGAAACCTCCACTTTATTCAGCAGTTTACACATTATTTCTCAGAGGTAAGAGTGATGATTCAGTATCCATGGTACTCCATAACCAGTTTAGCACTCTTCTATACACTAACACAACAGTTCCTTGCTGCATGTTCTAGATGGTAGCAGCAGCAACCATAACAGGTAGGGTTTCCAAGAAGATTGGAAAAAAAAAAAAAAAAAAAGGAGAAAAAGACTACTTTTCTATTATAAGCTTAAATAGGTCTGAAAAACTTTAGGACATCCTGCTTGTTTGCTACCTATGTACTTATTTTAATAGAAAATTATGATGAATTTTGAAAAAATACAGGAAAAAAAAATCATAATTATCTTTTTGTCAAAACAAGAAACAGAAAAGCACTGTTGCTATTACTGTAGTAGTTATCAATATATAAAGTACAATTCCAGAACATTTTAGGATCAGGATGGGTGAACTTCACATGAGGGAACTTATAATTTCTTTCACAATTTGATAATATATTCCAGTATAAGGAAATAAAATAAACACACATAAATTTCAGATATCTAAAAGACATTCAGCCACTTATTACTCTGTTCTAACTTGCTGGAATCAACATGTGCCCTTAGTAATACTTGGATTGAAGAGTGAGTACTGTCAATCCCTGCGCTTGCTGACAAACTGCAGCTGTGCTGAGAAGTAGATAGACTGCAACATGTAATAACCACATTGCAAGGAAGAGGGAAAAAAGGACATAATGCAGTAATACTCTACCTGCTCTGCCCATATATTTCCAGCATCCTAGTAGCCAAAGTATACCATAGCTACTACTAATCCGATAGTTACTGGATACTAGTGGTACCCAAAAGCTAAACTCATCTCTCTGTAGAAATTTAGTAGTAGTTTGTACTTTGACTCTCAAGAAAAACCGGGGTGGGCTATGATTCTTTCTTCACATTTTGACCAGAAGTGCTCCATGACAGTTCATGATAGAGAAGAGGTAAGGAAGAGTTTCTTTCCCTCAGCTTTGTGTATATGTTAAAAAAAAAAAAAAAAAAAAAAAAAAAAAAAAAAGTAAAAGATACTGAAACTGAAGGGCAAAATCGGAATGATAAAAATAAATACTTATTCACCTGATATATATGATAGTCTGGGAGGCTCACTTTTAAGTGAGTTGATGTAAACTGTAACTTTTAAAACAAGTGTGTTCTTGTATGCAAATAACAAGAATATCTGAAGTTATAAAAACTTATTGCAAACGAAGAGCAATGAAAAGTGTCATATTTTGAGGTATAGCCTGGTCTTCAACCACTAGCTATCAAAATTTTATTTTTCTGGAGCTTATTCTGCCACTGGAGTGACCTAGTGCTGCTCGCTGTCAGCACAGGATACCAGGATGCATAGTTGACTTGGACTGACAACTCTTGTCTGCTTGTGTGACTGGCATATTTATTTATATCACTATCATACTTAATGTTCTTAGCATAATCAGGACCAGTTGTTCTAATGAAATGTATTGTTAAACAGCCCCTACCCTGAAATGTTTTCCATCTAAAATACCAGAAAATAGAATTTCTCACTAGCACTTTCCATTCTTTCATCACAGCTGCAAAGGCCTAACACAAACCATGTTCCCAAAACAAACAACACAGGCACTAAGATAACTTTGGCAAGCAAAAGCTGGAATGAAAACTGGGTTCCCTTTTTTAGCTGCATATATTAACACTGTTTAGGAATGGGCAATTAATTTGCATTTCTTCAAAGCAGATGCACTGGGCTCTCTCTTTTCATTAAATGCTCTGAAAGCCACCTCATGCAGAACCAAGACATAAGGCATTAGGAACATTCCTCATAAGTTGAGAAATATTTAGGATTAATTATCTACAAAACATCTAAATGTGTTGCCAGTTATCAGTTGCCAGAAGTATCTAGTATCTTTCTTCATGCTGCCATGAAATTATACACAGCAAATTCATGAAATAAACTGTACCAACCAAGAAACTGTCCCATGGTGGTGGACATTTTGTTCTAGCCTTGCCAGATTTGAATTATTAATGTGCACAGGCTCATTTCCAAACCTGCAAAGTCTGGATGCGTTTCTTTACCCTGGGCCCTCTCTGCCTTTTTCTTAGTGGCTTACAATGCTTGCCTAGCACAAAAATTCATCTTTTAAACTCTGTATTTCATTAACAGTTGTACACAGACCATGAAAAAGGAAAACCTATCATGCATTTGATACTGTGCTAATTCCAGATCAAATTTTACTATTTATGATTTATTGCTACTGGCTAGCAAAAGTTGTGCACCTAATTATTCTCCTACATCCTATGCTGGAAAAAGAGGGCTTCCACATCTGAATGTGCCAAAGTATGCAGCTAGTTTCTTAAGGCAGGAAGCACTGCTTACGTACTGATGGGACAATAGTAAGGTATTGTATGAAAGGTTAAGTACTGGCAGTATATGGCAGTAAGGCACAAAGGCCGGGTCTGGAGTTTTCTTTCATATCATTTATCAGAAATCTGTTCATATTTATCACATATAGCATGTTTACCATGACAGTAAATTTTTTACTAAAGTACATAGAAATGGTATTTGCTATAAATATTTTGCAGGTAAAACTTAGGCATACTATGGAGAGGAAATGACAAGGCAATATAGTGACTTAGGGAGGAATAAAACTTAGATGCCAGACTTCACCTTTATACTGCACCTCCTATTGGGGAAGGCTTGGTGGTATTTCCAGATGAAATCTAATTTGTAAGACAGCTTCACAGAATTATCATTCTTTCTTACATACTGAGGATGCCATGTTGGGTCAATAAGATGCTTTCACAGTCTCAGTGTGGTTGAGACTGTGAGGTGCTAAATATAGATAATTAATTGTAGTCTGGCATAAGTGCGTGAAAAGTCTTTGTACTTAAAATGGTGAAGTGCAGAGTGGTTTCACTTTTCAGTAGCTGGCAGCTCTGTAAGCTGTTCAGGCAACTTTTATATTTCCATTGGTTCCCACTACATTTTAAAAGAGTTGCCCTACCAAACATTTTGGCTGCTTGCCTGAATTAAAGACACACCATCACAATTTCTTGACACTGAGCCAGAAATTTCAGTGTAGTTCAGGACTCTGAACTGCTGCTCATTTCTTATGGTTTGACATATGTGTGTAGGTTGACTTCTCCCACCAGTAAAGTAAAAAGCATTCACCCACTTACTTGCTGCTCAGGCAGCGTCTCAGGGAATACGAAGCCCCTCCTCCACACGTGCGTGAACATTCACTCCATGAGCCCCAGGCATCCCACAGTGAGTCTTGATCTTCCTCTGAGCGAGCAGTTCTGGAGCTCTGAGAAGAGGGAGAGGAAAAAAAAAAAAAAACCAAACAAAAAACCCCAACAAAACAAAAAAAACCAAACCAAAACACCAAAACAAAAACAAAAAAACAAAAAAAAAACCAAAAAAACAAAAAAACCAAACACACAAAAAAACCAACAAACAAACAAACAACAAACAAACAAAAAACAACAGGAAAAATCATTTAAAGGACAGAAAAACATTGCTGCTAGCTTAACCTGTCTTTTTACAGGATATCATCTTGGTCATTGAAAGCACTGAATCAATCTGTTATTCTCTGACATTCCTACTTATTGGCAGCCAGTTCTTGTAGCTGGGGTTGCTACATGCACTTGCTTTCATCTGTTGAGTATCATACTGTATCTCACTTTGAGACTGTTGATGGCTATTATAAAAAAGTACTTTGGACAACAGTGAGGCTATGGATTTTTTTTTCCAATTAAAATAAAGAGGTGTAGGTAGTATTGTACACATTAGAAATTTTGTTTTGAAGTTTTTTGTTTGCGGTGTTAAAAATTATGAAAGGGCATACTAAAAAGTGCCTTCAGAGATGGTCTCAAGGGAAAGAAGAATTGCAACAGAGTGAATTGATGTGATTCAAAGACACTGAACATAATGACTTTCATGCATTCACTGTAAGGAACTGGAACTATCATTGGTCCTTCTCTGTCCTATAAAATTTTCTGGACAAAGTTTCCCTAACTTTTCTATTCCTACTAATTTCTAACTTAAAAAAGAAAGTGAACACAACCAGAAAGCTAGATTTCTGCCATGTTAGGCAGAGACCCAGGCAGTGCTATTGCTAAAGTCACTGGTTGAGCACTTACAACTTTTTTAAAGAAGCAGCATATACATACTCAGAAATGCTCAACTCTTCTAGGATTTCCTCATAGATGTACATCAGTACCTGTCTCAAGTAATGCAATTATGCATTCATCCAGCTTTTCATTTTCAATCATGAAAATGCATCGCAGAAACACAGATCTGTAGGAACACAATTTAATATAATTTAAATATATATTGTTCCTCCTGGATGATGCGATTTTGCTGGAAGAGTAACATACAGAAGCACGCAAAGCTGCATGGAAAATGCCTTTGTCTGCTGGACACCAGGCAGTGTTCTCCTTCAAAGCTTGGCTTGTGCTCTGGGTCAACATGTGGTGAACAGCTAATTCTAATTGTATTTAGAATAAACAAGAGGGCAAGACACCTGTACTGGGGACACTTTAGTGGTACACCTTCAACAGTGAAATGTTAACAAGCATCAATGCTAGCCCGTACTAGAGGAATCAACTTTAGTTTCAATGCTGAGGGATCACTTGAGACACAGAGATAACTTAGCACTGAAATAATTTTATCTATCACCGTGTAAAAGTTTTTACATGGAATCTGAAACATGATAAAACAAACCAATCTTGAATATAGTTATTGACAGGAAAAAAAAAAAAATGTTGGTGATGGTTAAGGACTGGGAACAGTTTCAATAAACATCTGTTTAAGGAAGATAGTGAATTTTTTACACATAACCAAGATCCTAAACTGACCATTCTGTGTCTGTAGGACAAAGTCTGGTGTGTTAGCATATTAAATGTATACTAATTGTGATTCATCAAGGTAAGAGGTTAACTATTCAGTATACTTTCAGGAGCCAGGAATACATTGTATATGTTAAATAGTAAAAAATATAGAATTTCCAAATATGAAAAAAATCACTTAGTCCAATAAAATTTTGCACAGGGATTGCAATTCACCCACTAGTGTTGAGATGCTGAGTAACCAGCCAGGCATAAGTGGAGCTGAAGTTTAAACTGATGTTTTTTATTAGCTGTCTGTATGCTCAGCTCAGTAATAAGGCTCACACTGAACTCTGTTCTTCTGAAAAGAGAAGGCCTGTAATCTGGTTGTTGAACACATTCTCATCCTCTGACATTTGTTAGTTCCATGCATCTGAAGGGTGAAATCATTGCCAGTGGTGTTCCCATGGTCCCATGGGAGTCCTAATGCCTTGAAGTGAGTTACTGGCTCATGGATCAGCATTTTGCTTACTCAGGCTGACAGAGTAATTGTGTTGTTATATTCCTTCCAAAAGCATGATACTACTCTGAGATACACTGGCATAATAAATTAGTGGTAACTGAATGAAAGTTGATCATGTTAAACATGCTTAAGTGAGCTCAGACTGTATGCCAAACTGGCAAACTTCAGTGGAGATATTTCTTAAAGGAGAAAAAAAAAATAAAATAAGATTTATCTATTCATTTTACATTGTTTCCTTCCCCTGGCGTTATTGCTTTTATCACGACACAGTCCAAACCTGATCCTGAAGAATAAGTCAGGCTGTTTGGGCAGAACAGGTTAAAAAAGAAAGGATTTAGCTCTCTGCAAACACACTAGATATGCTGATTTCTTCTGAAATGAAGAGCTTGATGAGTGGCAAGAGTCAGGTGCAGGACTGGTGCAGAGCAACACACATTGATGACCCAGCTGCAGCTCCCTGTGATTTCACAGTGGTCACCTGTTGCTGTCCTCATTTTGCTGTTCGCAGGCCCTTTGAGGGAACAAGTGCTCCTTTTTTTAAACCAGAGTATTTTAAAAGGTAGATACAAAAATGACACTTTAAATAGATCTGAATCTATTTGGCCTTCTGGAACAAAGGTGAACAATCCCTTTGAAAGACCTTTAGGATCCTGTCCAATGCATGCTTAGGTCAAATGAAAAAACTCCAGAAAGTCAAAAGAATTCAGGAACAGAGAAGCTGGGCTAGAAAGAGGAACCAACTCAATTTGTAAACATTCTTTTTTTTTTTTTTCCTTAATTAATCAAGTAACTCTTCTAAATGAGAAGCAGTACCAAGCGGCCAGCAGGTAAGATTTCCTAAAAAAAAAGCTCTGCTGAAGCACCTTCACTCTGATATTGCTGTCCTGTCTTAAGCACTTTTTCCAAGTGGAGGTTTCCAGCTATGCCAAATAAAATTATCATTCTATGGTGTAGCCTCATACATTCTCAATTTGCTTAATGGTAAACAGTTTGTAATGGCATCTAAAACACCTTCTGCACTTCTTTCTGCAGAATGGCTTTTGAAAGATAATTTAGATGGGTAACCAAATCAGCTTTTTGTTGCTCCAACATTCACTTTGATTTAATTTTGTTTTGGATATACTGATGGGGAAAAAAGGTGTATCAATTTAGTCTGTGAGAGATGATACTGGATTTACTTAATTTGTGTATAAGAATTATTTTGTGCTCTCAGTCTATCTTACCTTTATTAAAACGCTAATGGATTTACTTTCAACACAGTAAGTGGCAAGAGTAAAACATAAAAATTAAAGTAACATAAATGATCAAATTCTGACTATGGCCAGATGTTATACATCCTCTAGATATACTTCTATTAACATTTACAAGTAAAATAAGAGGAGTCACCTGACAATTTATGGAGGGTTTTTTGCTGATTATTTTCTGTACAGTATTTTTTGTAAAATGAAAACATTAGTTTACACTTTTAGGTTGCTAAAAAGGAAATGTGTGTATCTGCTTGTAGTTTACTAGGAATCAAATCTCTTCAAACAGCAAATGGGTGCTTGTCCTTATCATTCACCACCCCTCGAAAGTCCAAAGACATAATTAAAAAGGTTTGCAAAGTTAAGTCTTGTGAACCATGTGCTCTTACCTCATCACAAATTAAAAGCATCAGCACAGCTAGATATTCTGATGGTCCAAGTTTTTCTGAAATAAACTGTATTCCCACCCAGAGGAGGGCCATGTGCCTGTTATTTGCATTCCAAGATTTGTTATAAGACATGTATTCCCAGAAAGCATGTGAACTCAAGCTGGAAAAGTCTCCAAGTTTTCTTTTAACAAGTGGAATAAACATAATTCATTTCAACTCCAACCATGTTTAACATTAAAAGAAAGTAGAGTGGTTTTCCCTACTGTGATCTACACACTTAAGACTGAGCCTGAAATTTTAGCAATGCCAAAAAAGCTATTTCAATCTGAAGATTGTATATTGCAGGCCTATTGCACCTTTAAATGATATATAACAAGAGATAAGAATTTGCTGGCTAGCACAGAATTTTCAAAAGTAGTTTATACTACTAAACAGTAATTTAACCAAGTGAACTAAACTGAAGAACCTACACTAAAATACTCCTGATGACAATCAAGAACATTCCAATATTCTGCAGTACAAGAACTTCTACAGTACTTTTAAAGCCTGCCATAAAGTTTCTGCCATGAAGTCCAAACAGAAAGAAAGAAAGAAAAAAGATAAAAGGGGGTGCAGGCCTCCTCTAAAGTGGCAAGCAGTAAAGCTGCCACCGCTTAAAACTTCCATTAATAGCACTTAGAAAATTTAATTTATCTCTGTCAGAAGTGCCTTAAGTTTTTGCTTCTCAGTATGCAAATGTATGTCAAAGAAGCAAAAATCAGAGTCATGAAGATTTACTATGTCCCACTGCTGGTATCAGGAGACCTTCCCTCCAGTTTTCGTCCATTCTAGGAGGTTCTCATTCAGAGTTCCCCAGAAAACACCTACTGCTTTGTCAGGACAAAATTCACAATGTCCCAACATCTACAGCATCAATGGCAGAAAGGTCACCTGCAAGAAATTGGCCTATTAATATTAACTGACATAAAACAAGTAAGTCTGCTAACACTAATCAAAATCAGCTTGCATTTTATCCCTCATTACCCTAATACACACTTAACCTGAGGGTGATCCTGCAGCTATGACTCAACATAGCATCTCCAGAGGAAATGGGCATGAGTAGTCCCAGGGTATTCTGATGGGAAAGAGAAGGAATGCTTGGTGTTTTTTAGGCAGTGAAGTAAGGATCACATGTACAAGATTAAGCCACTGTCAGTGGATAGGGTACTCAGGTAGAGATGCTTATAAAATAAATTTTAAAAAAGGCTTTAAACTATGAGGAATACAAAGGACTTCTTATAATATAAACAAAACTTTCCTGACATAACCAAGTAAGACTAAAAGAGCTAGTTGTTTAACAGTAATTTGTGAATTTATTAGGGAGTTGTCAGGCATTTATGTTGTATTCAGACTGTGAGATGAATAACAGGTCTTTCCTAGCACCTCTATTAACATACGGCATACAGAAAATCATTTAAACTACCTGCAATAATATGTAAAAAACCACAACACATATCTTTAAATCACAACAACTGCCTGTCCATACAGGAGCTGTGTTCTTGATGAGACAACCATGTGTCTTCCAAAAGCATGTGGGCACATGTGCATACGTGCCCAAAGGGAGAAACATGAAAAGCAGCAAGACCTCTGTTCATATTCTGACACCTGTGAAAGGAGTTCAGCCATAAGAAAATGAATCTTGGTTGCATACGGGAAGTTAATTTAAAATTTTGTTTGAAACTGCTCTGTCCCAACAAATCCCAACAGAAAAGACTGTGGGTAGATGCAGATAACGTAATTTAATAGCTGCTCAGTTTCTGAGGGTTCCAGTCTTCCTCCTCATTCAGTAAACAACTGATAAATTCATATTTTTCAAGCATCCAGTGTGTTCCCTAGATTAAACAGCAATATAGGTAGTGAAAAACACAGTTAACCTCTTCAAGGACTAAGGCACTGATACAGACTTTAAGTAGCAGTTATTTCCCAGATGATACGCACCACTGGGTTTGGTTCAGAATGTAAATCATCTGGTTCTTATCATAACGCAACTGTTTAGGGGTATGATGAACTGTCAGTGACAATATGCAAGGCTCCTCTGAGGCCATTGCTTAAACTTGGCTTTTGCTACTGTGAAAATTATATTAGGGACAGAAAACCGATGTTTTTTCCCCATTATCTATATGGTCTTTCTGCCTTCCTTTTTCAGATATGTCCAAGTGCATCCCAATATGAATTCTTGCCAAGCCACACATTCTCCCTTTTTGAATAATTTTTGGTCATCCTTTGATCTTAGTTTGTCGTTGAGGTCCAATAAACACATCACACAGTACTGAAGTGCTGTCTGTAGTGAACAAGGAAGAAAATGCTCTCAGCATTTATCTAGGTGTGTAACAGCAGGAGACAAGGCCAGTGACCTCATCTCTTTAAGAAAAATATATTTTAAAGCTTTAACCAATGTACGTATATGGTTTATAAGATTTCATTTGCACAATTTGGTGTATATGTGCTACCCAAGGTAACAGCTGGATTATAGCTCAGATGGGAAACTGCTTGGAAATCTCTGGCGTCTGAAGGAAGGAAAGTCAGAAAAAAAAAAATCACAGCCAGTTGAATTAATACTGGCAATTACTGTCAAACCAATTGTTTACATGCAAGTCATTCCTGACTGGCTATTGAAACAGTTCAGAGTTATTATCTTAGAAACATCACGAGTAAAATATGTCACATGTTCAGTTTGCAATGCACAAAACCCATGTTTAATGTAGCTAGGCAAAGACTGGCTCATAATTTTAAACAGTGCTGTATGACTGAAGCATATCCACACTGCCATCATAATTGTGCCGTACCGAAGAAAGGCACAACTATTATTAAACTAAGCCTTATGCTTGTGAGGAGCCTAATTTCCTGGAAGCAGAGAATTCCCCATAATGATCGTTCTTCTCTGGCTCCAAGTAGATTTTATGCACCTCATGAAAGCAGAGGTCACCAATCCAGCCTTAGCAACACATTCAAGGGCTTAATGGGAACGAGCTATGACTTTGTTTTCCCAAGGGGTCTGCTTCAGGGTCAACATGGATAAACACTGTTTAGCTGGTGTGTGGTAAATAGCTTTGTCTTCCCATTATCTTGGCTGTACTCTATGTAAAGGTGAAGAGAGGCCTTCAGCCACCAGACCTGCCACCCAGTCACACTCTAAATGAACCACACAAAAGTAACAGGAGCTAAAGTAATAGGAGTTTTATTCTCAGAAGTAAAGAAAAGAATATGCCCTTGTGCTCAAGGTGCCAGAGCTGTTTTCCCCACCTGACACACTGAGCCTGTACAATTGCTCCCATGATGAACTGCAGGTTGTTCCACGTGGCTAATCACAAGACCAGATCAAACCACTGCTGAAACATTTCTCTGTCAAATTGTCATGGTTAACACTGGTCTGACAATTAACCGAGTGACAGATGCTCTCTATCAATCTCCCTCCCCTCCCTGATAAAGAAAGGAGAGATAATAAAGGAAAGAGACATATGGGTTGAACACTTAACTACACAGCTTTAATGAAACAGCAATAATAAAAAAAGAAAAAAAATGAACTATATACAAATATGCAGAAAAGCTATACCATGCTCCTGCCCTCTTTCCCCCATTAATACTCACATCCCCACTGAGGCTGCAGGGCAACCCTGGGAAAGTCCAGGCTGGACTCCCGGAGTCAGCAGCAGTCAGGAGCTGGAGATAGGATTCAAGAGGGTGGTGATCAGGACCAGAGGCAGAAAATGGGTGAAACTCTCCCAGGATGCCAGCCATGGGCAAAGAAGCAGGAAGAAGGAAGAGACTTGACCCTCATAATCCCTCAAATTTATACCAAGCATGACACATATGGGATAGAATATTCCGTGTGGTAATTTTTGTCACCTGTCTTGTACATTCCTCCCTAAAGGAGGGTTGCAGATGTGACCTCTTTACTCCCTTTCTCTTTCTGGAACATGTTTCTCAGAATTGGGCAGAATTTGGCAGTGGTTCTGCATAGCATTTTCCAGCAGTAACTATAAACATTGAGTTTTATCAGTCCTAGATGCAGACACTGCCTGAGAAACTTGCTGATACTTTCAGCAAATACAGCTGCATAAAAGAGATTTAGCTAAGAGCAAAATTACAAGACAGAAAGTTAGTTCTATCTGTCCCAAACCAGGACACAAACAACCTGGAAAGAAATGTAGCTGTAAAGAGCATCAGATCTCTCAAGGTGGAAGTGACTATACACCCTACACTGCTCCCTGAAGGACAGCAGCTGCCTCCTACTGGGTGTGGGTCTGTGAACCAGCCCACTTGCTCCAGGCTTCCACAGTCATGGAAAGTAACTGAGGAATTTTTACCTGCTTTACACTTGAAAGATGAGGCAAAAGACCTGCAAGGGCATCTAGAGAGTATTTCCTATGGAAACCCCCTGGCAAAGGAACCCCTTAATCTGGGTGACTCATGCAAGGCACTATGCCCCATGCAAGGCATTGGCAAAGGAGCACACATGTGAGGGGGGGTATATACTTTACTTTGGGTAACCACTTTATTCTCAGACTTTGCTAGTGCAGATAAATAGTCCATGATTTATTTTTTCATTTCATCATCCTGGAAAGGAATCCAAATCTCCTTCTTGGTAATCTTTAATTTACTCTTTCTTATGCATCAAAATCATCCATCACTTCAAAGGAACAGGGTAAGACACCTCTATGAGGAGACAAGAGGAAATATCACAGGAAATTTCTTTTTGAGTTTTTCAGCGCTTAATCTGCTCTTGTGAAGACAGACAAGGAGAAGAGCAGTAGGTGGACGAGTTTTCTATACCCTGATGGAAGATACCTGATACACATACAGCTATCTCAGTTCCCAGCGACACAAGCAGAAATTTGCTACGGTAGTCCTTTTCAGAGCTGTGCTCCCTTTTGTCTTCTTATATTCTTAGCGACACAGTCATGCAAGCTAGGGTCCTTACTAAGGGAACAGAAAAAGGAAATTTATGGCAACTTTCCTTTTGCTCAGGAAAGCAAAGGATCATCTAGGGGAAAACAACCCCTCCTACATTCCTAGTCACACATGACCTGATATGGTTATTGCAGAAGTAATAAGGACAAAGTCTCACACTAAACTCTTGTCATCCTGAAAACAGTCTCAGTGTTGTTCACATTTTCATACTCTGACAGTCATTTACTCAAAAAATCAAGTGCTCTCTGAAGGATAAAAACATTTCCAGATATGTCCCTACAGTCCCATGAGATTCTTCCTACTCAGAAACAAACTATATACCTGTATATGTGCAGGTCTTAAAACCTGCCATAGGTACACAGCTTCTACTCTGCAACAAAATGGAAGAAACACTAAACAGACATCTCAGGACTTTAGAAGCTAAACATCCATTACCAAACCTGGACTGGGAAGTTGTATCCCAGGAGAAATGTGCCAAATGTGAGCTCATTTATTCTCCTAAAAGGGCAGCAGCCAGCTGGGGGAGGGTTGCTGGCAGAGGACGGAGCTGACACCGAATCACTTCAACACGCTGCACACTGTGCTCCCTGTAACATTTTATATCAGTGCCTTATAAAACTCAGATCAGTCCTATCTCTCACTCCACTTGCCCATATGAAAATATATGCCAGCAGAGCAACAGGAATACAAGAGCTTTCTTTCTTGCTTGCACAGACCCAAGTTATAACACCCTGTTGTATTTAAATCCTGCCATGCTGGTGTAAATACCAGGCATGGGTGATCCAGTACAGAGCAGGTCCAAGCTGGCTCAGCCTCAGACTTGTCACCTAATTGACTCAAAAGGGTTTCCAAGGTTTGGACCTGCTCAGATGCAAAATGGGTGAAACCACTTACCAGAAATCAGAACCCACCCAACAGCATGGGTTCAAAAGTGCCTTCCATGCAGCCAGAACTTGGGTGGGGAAAGAACCCACAGAGGCAGACAGAAAGTAGAAGAGAAAAGTAAAACTGTTGTCTGTAACAAGGCCTGTTGCATGCAAAGTGTTTTCTAAGTGTGGAGAAATGAAACCTGCATGCTGGCTGGGCTGTGTTCATCAGCTTCAAGAAAAAATGGCCAACACGTGGCTGACACTCCCAGCTCCACAGATGACACTGACTCCCCTTAGAGACTGAGTAAGTATATATAGTTATATACTTATATATATACTTATATACTATATATATATATAGTATATATAGTTATAAGTAGCTATATACATATATAGCTTCAGATAGTCGTCCAGCCCAAATCCTCATACAGGTCATGACATCCAACAGTAAGTCCTTTCATGTGCACCAAACCCCATGGAACTGGATTTAGAAACTATGGTTCTGAAAGTCTTTGCTACAAGACCTTGCCATGCCAGCAGAGATTTTAGCAGGCTCCTTAGCCCTAGGGGCGGCTCAGCCTCCTCTGGTGCAGGATAAAGCATTAAGACAAGGTGCAGGAGGTTGCGGCAGGAAGATGGTACTCTCTGGTCAGGAAGCATTTCAGAGAAGGGTGGAGAGCTCTAAAAATTTGTGTAATTTCAGATAAACATTTGCAACCATGAGGTTTATTCAAAGTAAGTGAAGCCTTGTGTTCCTCTGATGGTCTGCCATCTCCCTCGGTTACCTCATGGAGCTTTGTATTTGTTTTAACAACAAGGGGCCATATAGAGGGGTTGAAACATTAAGCCTCAGTAGAAGCAGGAAAACTGAAAGGGAAATATTTATGTAAAAAAATAGGATGGAAAGAGAGAGAGAGTAAGAGAGGAAGGGTGAAAGGGAGAGAGAAAGGAAGGAAAAACAGGGTCAAGGGAAGATTTAGAAGTAAAGGAAGAAAAAAATAATGGAGAAAGCTCAAGATGCCATGTAATAAAAAATAAAGGACAGGAAAAAAAATGCTCATGGGGCCCTTAGGAATTAAGTATACATTTCAGAGTTTATTTAACAGATTAATTACCCCTTAGTCATGAAGTAATTGATAAAAAATTAATGAATATGTTTTTTGAAAGGAAAATACAGTCAGTTGTTGAGAATTTGCAGTACTAAGGAGGAGAAGTTTTCTAGGTGTAACAGATTTTTATTTTTTTTTTCATTATTTTACATCAAATTACAAAGATAGGAGGACTTAAGCACTGGAAGGATATAAGATGCTGCTACTCCCATGCTGCCCTCTAATATCACACGTGATGAAAATATTTATGTTTCCATTGCTCTCACCAAATAAAAGAAAAGACACATCAACACTCCGGAGTCCATATGCTGCACAGAAATGTTATGCATTCCTCTTTATGACAATCTTCAGCTCTGGTAAAATGTGGTAACATACGGCCTCTTGCCCCTAGATCAGCAGAGTATAGGCTTACAGTCCAAGCTGCAGAAGCTCAAATTTTTAGTTTCAGAGATTTCTACTGAATTACTTCACTCTCCCCTTCAGCTAGTTCATATCTTTCATCTTTAACACGTGGCCTTGGCTAGACCTTCAAGGAACATACTGGAGATACTACAGTAACTTGAAAATCCCCCACTCTCCTTTTTAAAAAAAGTTACAGAAAGTATGAAAATGTCATATCCAGAACACATTTACAATCATAATCCATCCCCATACCAAAATGAAAAAAGACAGCCCTGGGCTTGTTAAGGGCAATTATATTTGCCCTCAACAACAGATGGTTTTAACAGTCCAGGTTAAAAGAAATATATGGATTTAAATAAGGCAGTAAGAAAGTAAATAAATAAATAATCCACCAATCTGATGCCAGCACCAGAACAGTAGGAGACCTTATTGCTTCCTTTATTCCCTTTCATTTCTGGGTCTGTTGATATAGCACAGGATTCGAACAATACACTAGAAAACTTCAAACAGGGACTGAGATTATATCCAACAAAGCTAGAAGGGGAAATTTGACACCCCTACAGTACATTCATGTGGAAACAAAATGAGTTCTATTTATTTTATGGGACAGTTTGAATTTATTATAAGTTGCATATAATTTCCTGTCTCGTTTCTTGAGCACTCGTGGAATTTATTTCAGGATGTCTTACATTATCACACACCCCACTCCCTCCACCCTGACACCCCTTCTGCTGAACTTGCTCTACAAGAAGTCCCTGAAAGGCAGAAATCTGAGGGCAATCTCAAAAGGGCTAAAGCTTTTGAAGAAATTCTGCAATGGCACTGGAGAAAAAAATGGAAATAATGTGAAAAGTAATGAACTGTAGAATTAATGAACATGTCTTTTACATATCTATACAATTATAAGAGTAACTGTATTAAAGTGATTATAGAAGCACTGTCCAAATAATCCACAGGTAGAAAAGCTATTATGATTTCTACATATATTTGCCTTGGAAGCAGATTACATTTCTCAAGCATGCATGCTGCTTTTCCTTCTCCAGTCACCTGTCTACAATACCTTCCAGTTTCACCACAACCTTATCTATGCTCATACATAAAATGAAATTCTAATCAAGGCACTTAAAGAGACAAAAACCTAAAAAAGCCTGGAAATGCATCTGGCATTAGTAATCATACAATAACTCAGGTTGGAAGGGACCTCTCATCCAAACCCCATACAGTAAGCAGGGTAACCCTGAACTAGATCAGGTTGCTCAGAGCCTCATTGAGCCTCATCTCCTGGGATGAGGCCTGAACTACCTCCCTGGGCAATCTGTTCCATTTTTCCACCACTCTCATGGTAAATAATTTTTGCCTATCATACAGTCTAAATCTACTTTTCTCTAACTTAAAACCATTGCCTTTTGTCCTATCTCTACAAGCCCTTATGATCAGTCCCTCTCCAGCCTTCTTCTAGGCCCCCTTCAAGTACTGGAAGGTCACTATTAGGTTTCCCTGGAGCCTTCTTTTCTACAGGCTGGACAACCCCAGCTCCCTCAGTCTGTCTTCATAGGAGAGATATTCCACACCCTGGTCATTTTCATAGCACTCCTCTGGACTCATTCCATCAGGTCCATGCCGTTCCTATCTTGGGGACTTCAGCATTGGACACAGTACTCCAGGTAATCTCTGATATGGCAGCATCTCACTGCCAGTGAAGCAGAGGAAGCTCATGGACTACAGTAGTCCCTTATACACACAGATTCAAACCACACAACACCCAGAAAAGGTGTTCAGTTGAAAGGAAGAGAAATTGAACACTCATGTTTTGGAAGAAGATATTGATGACCAATGCTTTTGAAGGTATTTTAATTACTACTGTGCAAGACATCTAAATACTCCATTAAAATCTCAAAATAGCAACAGTTATTAAATGAAAAGACTTTAATACAAAATCTAAGTAATTGCAATTCAGTATAGTTCTATTGCAGTTAACAGAGGCATATCAGTTACATAAATAAGAAGCTTGCTCTTGACATTTCAGCTAATGCTATTCTTAGGAACCACTATATTTGAATTTAGTATCCTGAGAATGGTACTTGCCATTTCCAAAGAGAAGAGAAAAATTTTTAAAGCTGATGACCAGACCATATCCAATTGAGAGAGGGCCTTTAACAGAGAGAGATAAGATACTGTATACAATTATTTTGAGAAATAAATGAAAAATTTGATAATAGCATTTTTAAAACCATGGCACCAGCTCTTATATTTTTCTAGTATATATAATCCCCGACAGACAGTACAAATGAGTGAAGTACAGTACAGTGAAGTACAAATGAGTATGAGCTTAGTATGGGGCCAAATCCTACAGTTCTTAAACATGCTGAGCCATATCTCCTGTTGATCTTCCCTAAATTAGTACTGAACTGACAGTTCTCTCTTCTGCATAAGGAAAAATTTTGGCTTGTTAAAAAAGTTGGTCAAAATGCATACAGTGAGTCTTAGCATACATCATTAAAAAATGTGATTAAATATTTTACATTCCTTGAGATGGAAGGACATCTAGATTACAAGATTGCATTTAGCAGTTAATATTTTGTGCTAATCTGTGCTCCACACTGCACTGGGTTAAGGAACCTTGAGAAGTTTTTTCCAACTTTCCGGGAATTGTATGCCTCTTGTTTACTTTCCCATTTTGCTTGAACGTGCACCTAAGGGCTAGGAGGCATTATGAGACTTTAAATACACAAAGCTGGTCAGCCACCTGTTAAGACAAGCCTTATGTCCATTTTCTGATTATGAAAAGGTGACAGAAGCAGAAGTCAGCTATTCCTGTCCATCAGTTAGGAAAAGGAAAGGAAAGGAAAGGAAAGGAAAGGAAAGGAAAGGAAAGGAAAGGAAAGGAAAGGAAAGGAAAGGAAAGGAAAGGAAAGGAAAGGAAAGGAAAGGAAAGGAAAGGAAAGGAAAGGAAAGGAAAGGAAAGGAAAGGAAAGGAAAGGAAAGGAAAGGAAAGGAAAGGAAAGGAAAGGAAAGGAAAGGAAAGGAAAGGAAAGGAAAGGAAAGGAAAGGAAAGGAAAGGAAAGGAAAGGAAAGGAAAGGAAAGGAAAGGAAAGGAAAGAAAAAGAAAAGAAAAAAGAAAAGAAAAAAGAAAAGAAAAGAAAAGAAAAAAGAAAAGAAAAGAAAAGAAAAGAAAAGAAAAGAAAAGAAAAGAAAAGAAAAGAAAAGAAAAGAAAAGAAGAGAAAAGAAGAGAAAAGAAGAGAAAAGAAGGGAAAAGAAGGGAAAAGAAGGGAAAAGAAGGGAAAAGAAGGGAAAAGAAAAGAAGAGAAAAGAAAAGAAAAGAAAAGAAAAGAAAAGAAAAGAAAAGAAAAGAAAAGAAAAGAAAAGAAAAGAAAAGAAAAGAAAAGAAAAGAAAAGAAAAGAAAAGAAAAGAAAAGAAAAGAAAAGAAAAGAAAAGAAAAGAAAAGAAAAGAAAAGAAAAGAAAAGAAAAGAAAAGAAAAGAAAAGAAAAGAAAAGAAAAGAAAAGAAAAGAAAAGAAAAGAAAAGAAAAGAAAAGAAAAGAAAAGAAAAGAAAAGAAAGAAAAAAAAGTTGTGGTTTATATTGTAGTATGATAGACTTATGAAAACTCATGCCAACTTTTAATTAGTTACTATCTACAACCTAGGAGAATTTTTTTGGTAACTGTCCTTGGCTTGGTCTAGAACAAGTGATTTTTTTCTCCTTTGGCTGCTTCTCATCCTCATATCATAGCCTCTAATGATTGGTGTGTTTCCACTGTTTTTTCACTATCTTCAGTGCCCTGATTGTTTCTGTAAAGATGATCTGCTTTCCTTCCACATAAGAGAGAACAGATGGTTTCACAGCAATAGGTTGTTATTTCCCATTTTTTCCCCCATATAATTGTTGCCCACACAGTTCTGACTTTTCTTACAAGCTTAAGAAAAGGACTATGAAAGCAATAGAAACAACAGTCCTGTCCACAGATTTGACAAGACTGTAAGAGAAACCATGAGGATTTGCAAGAAAGAAGGAGAAAAGAGAAACCATGTGGATTGCTAACAGCAGAGTTACAAGATTCAGTTCTTGTTTGCTTCAGTGGAAATTCAGTCATGTAGAGATTGATAGCCCTCTCATTAAGAATTATTTGTCTGGGCATGTGGACTGCTTGGGCACTACATTAAGTCATGAACCTTCTGAGCATATGGATTTTTGCATATGAGTTTGTACAGCTGACAGATCCATGACAACAGGTGACCATATTATAATCTTCAGTGTTCAGTTTCAGGTCAGTTTTCATAGTTTCCTTAATTACTCTTTGCCAAACCTATGAATCTAGCAAAAGTCATTAAAACAAAAAAACATGAGTAACTTTACTGGCACTAGTGAAGCAGACCGATATCTCAACAGCCAATATCAAGTGCTGACTACCATTTGCTAAAGCACCCTGCAAAAAAATTCATCACACAGCCTTAGTTCAAAGCATGAAAACCTTAGCACTTGGAAGAAAAAGAGTAAGCTACATACCTCAAAATCAAACCAAAAACCAACTGAATTAAGAGGTAAATAAAATAAGTCCAGAACAAAAATTCAAAAGTGGGAAGAAAGTGATGAGTATACTTACTGAAATCTAGACTTTCGCATAAGAAATTGCTTTGGTTTATAGACATCAGCTATTGCAATGCAGCAGCACTGCCTACAAACTGCAATGGTGACAATTTGGCATTCCTTTACAAGAATAAGTCTTAGCTTCATAGAGTGAAACTTTCCATTTCAGTGCATCCTTACCCAACTGGTGTGATCAAATGCCAATCTGTACCTACACATGACTACGCCTGAAAATCTATGTGCACACTTTGGATCCTGTAGTGGAAAAATCCCTCTTTATACAGCTACAACTGTAGAAACAGAGGAGCAGACATACAACAGTAGGTAGACTTATCTACACATGAAAGGAGAAACTGTCAAGCTTTGCACATTCAGATGTAAACAAGAAACATTATATTCATTCCACTGGGTAATTGTGCTTGTGGTCATCCAAGACAGCCTCAGATAATAAGGGAATGTAATGCCAAAATGACTGGAAGGAATAGACTATTGTATTTGACTATTTTCCATGTGCAAATTAGCACAGCGCAAGAAAGAAATCCTGCATAAAAACACATGTACTTTATTACAGTTCTTAGTGTTACTTCTGTAAGTACCACAGCAGGAACAAAGACAGCTAAAAAAAGCTGCTGAAAAGATTGAAACAGCAAATGCAAATGTGATTAAATGCCCTTTTGACATGAAGGGATTTGACTTCAAGTTCAGATGAATGCATGTCAATGGCTGGTTATGGTTTTGGCTACACTTCCTTTGAGTTAGACAGCTGTGATCTGCTTGTGTTAGGCTTTAATTTTTAAACCAATGGCATGAAATACATTCAGAAAAGTTTGCCTGCTTTTTTTTCCTCTTAAAAGTGGTGTGCTATTATTTCCTTAGCATGCAAAGGTTCACAGACCAATAAGCAAAATTCTCCAAATACCTGGTCTTAGTCTAGAAAGAGAGAAACTATCTTTTCAAGTTACTTTCAGTCTGATATTACTTTTTGTAAGACAGGCATCTAGTGTTATGTCTAGATTTCAATATCTAGACTCCCATTTATGCCAGGGAAACTGACTGTCTGAATAAGAAGCAATTTCTAGGCAGTTAACAAACTACTGACCCCCACAGACCTCACTCAAGAACCGTTCAAGTGGAAATGAATGTAATTTCTTCTTAAGAAGGATAAGGACCCTGATGGAGTAGCAAGCTACACCACTCCACGTGGTCTTCCCTGAAGCAGCCTATATCTGCTGGATAACTAGAACAGACAGGTCACTGCTGATACTGCCTTGTCCACCCCTTTAGCATCATGAGTACAGGGGCTGTGCATCTCTCTGGTCTGTGCAGCCTCCTTACTGAGGCAAGGGTGCTGAACAAGGGCATTAGGTACTGCTTTAAAGTGCCTTACTGAAAATATAGTAACATGATAAATTATTGTAAGACTAATCCTGTTAGCATTTGTTATGTGTTCTTAGTGCTTACAACTGTGAACTGCTGATGGTACTCAAGTGCTACATGACTAGATGCTGGTTGTGTTTCCCAGTGTGGGTCAGACAGGTTTTAGAGAGACAGAAGGTGAAACACATAAACCTGAATGGTGATTGTCAGTGTTCAAACACATTCTGCTTATTTCACTGAGGGCTGATACCTCTGAGGCTAATAGCCAGGACACAGGCCTGATCCCATATCACTTTTTTCCCCCAAAAGATGTCCATGAGCTGTGTACCACACCCTGTGTGACCTCCATCTTCAATAAACCATAGTAGTGATCTGTAACAAGGTATAACAAAATTTATCTTTATCTAAGCTATAAGTCAAATTCTTGCATCATCTCCTGATGAAGGCAAGTGAGAGGTTTTCCTTAGTATGGAAGGAGCAAAAGAATGGCCCAATTTAAAAAATGAAAGTTAAGCTTGCTTAAGAATCACTATTCTTAAGGCACAAAGAGATTTGTTGGGAGGTGGTAGGGAAATCTCTGGAGGCAAAGCAAGTCATACAAATACAAACTACTATAGTATGGAGTATAATGCATAATAGTTGGCAGCAGAATGTACTATTTATTTTCATGAATTAGGGACTGAGAACTTAATTCACAAGGAGCAGAGTGAAGTACAAATGAGTATGAGCTTAGTATGGGGCCAAATCCTACAGTTCTTAAACATGCTGAGCCATATCTCCTGTTGATCTTCCCTAAATTAGTACTGAAGCGCTGGCTCACAATGCCTTACAGTCATCAGATTATAAACTCATTTTCGTGCATGAAAGGGAATCTATGCTGATTTTCTGGTGTTTCTTGTGAATTCAATATTTTAAATAGAAAACAGACCTTTAAAGTAAATAACTTTTAAATTAGTCCAAATAGCATCCTCATTTCAAGTGAGAATTTAGTGATCATATATCCAAAAAGCTTTTTTTTAAAAAAATATACAATAACTTTAAATAGGAATTCTAAGCAGGGTTATCCCACTCTTTATGTCCCCATGTGGTTACTAAAAATGTGTTCAAACTAGTTTACAATTATTACCATGGATTTTTTTTATACAGAAAAACAAGAGGATGCAAGCTGCTATAAAATTCACATTTCTTTAAGGTTCTTCCCTATTTGAATTATGACACTTGGTCAGAAAAAGTGAAACATCCAGAAAAAGAAAATATAGGCATGCCAAGACAATTATAGCATCAAAAGTTTGTGCATCAAAACGTTCTTTTCTGGTAGCCAATATATAGGCTCATATTGAGTATGAATCAAAATGGAACATTTAATCAAACAGAAAAGCTGCAGTGCTAAGCTACAGCACTCAGAGGTAGAGCATCCTATCACAATAATCAGGGCAAGTATGCAAGAAAATCATATAGTAACGATCAGCTTTACAGCCCTGGAGTACCAGGTATCACCTAACCTATCTTCCAGAAGTTGGTATAAACCTGTCTCTGTAATGAGTCAGAGCAGTAATGAGAGCTCATTTAACTGGCTGCAGGAAAAAGTTCAGTACATGCTGTACCTGACTTCTCTGCATGTTTACAACTGAAAAATACCTTTTCTGTTTGTTTTGGGTTTGTTTTGGTTGTTTTGCTTTGGTTTGGGTTTGTTTTGCTTTGGTTTTAAGGAAGGAAGAAAAACACTGGAAGTTACAGCATGATATAGTTTGATTTAAAGAGGGGAGGAACTACTCTTCTCTAAGAACCAAGCAGTTAAAACACTATTCATATGTCATTGCTCTCCAAGTTTATAAAAATGATGCCAATATCAACTTCTTGGTTCTACCTGCAGCAACCCACAGTATCAGTGCTCCAAGCCTGCAATACTTCAGGGGGAGACGAGATTTACATTACTTCTTCAAAACAAACTCTAACTGCGGTCCTAAAGATTAAAAACATACCCACCCGCATACGCGCACACAGACACAGTATCAGCTACAAGCTACACACATTTGCAAGAAAGAAAAGGGCATTTACCAGGACGAGGGAAGCCAGAAGCAAGGTGCCAGCAGTTGTCCAGCAGCAGCCCTCCATGGTGGGTCTGTGCCGGACCTGAGGTCGGAGACTGCAGAAGCTGCGAAGCGCTCGGCTGTGCTTGCTGTCACATCCAGTGCTGGTGCGAACCCTCAGCCCCGCTTCTCCGCCTCCATCAGCCCTGCTCACATTTCCTGACCCAGGCGTGGGTGGGTGGGTGGGTGGGTTGGAGGGAGCTGAGGGGAAGCGCTCCCTGAGCCAGCCAGCAGCCAATCCCCCTCCTGCTAGTCAGTCATGCAGCACAACAAAGCCAAGGGGGTCTGGGGAAAGTGCAACAGTGAAAGGCAGAGAGGAAGAAAAGAGGGTGAGAGGAGAAGGAGGAGGAGGAGGAGAGGGAGGAGGAGGGAGGCAGAATGGCACAGCTGAAGGGAGTGCTCTGCTTTCAGCTAGCCGTCCTCCAGGATCTCTGCACCACCACTTGCCGTGAGCTGTTCACACTTATTGCTAGGTCAGTAGCTCTCCTCCTGAGTGAGCATTGTTCCAGACAGGAGGGAAACTTAATCTGTGTCAATATATAACGCACACCGTAAAAGGCACCAATGGGAAATGCTGAAAACCTCCAGGGAGAATGTGTGTTTTATTAAAGCCATGCATTTTCTGCAGAGGAATGTGCTCTGGAACCCTTTTACACTATTTGTTCAGCAATCAAGGAACCTAACTCTGCTCCCAAATGACAAACTAGGAATATTTCTAACAGGACTGAGTGACAGTCTTACTGCCAGTCCTTTTTTTATTTTTTGGTGAAACTTAAAAACTTCCCTATTCTGCAGGAGAAGGAAAATGAGCTTATGGGAGGAATAATTTTGCACAGGATGGCAAAGATCCACACATTTCAGGAAAGCTGGAAACTGCCTTTCAGGCACTAATTTGATGGCTTCAAATCACTGCTATCACTCTTCAGGATTCTTGCAGTTTGCATGCCTATACCCCTGCATTGCCTGAAGTCTCCAGCTCTGGGTTTTTGTTTGGTTTGTTTGGTCATTTGTCTTTTTTTTGTTTGTTTGTTTGTTTTGTTTGGTTGGTAATTTCTGTTTGTTTGTTTTTGCCTATTTGTTTTATTTATCTGTTCTGTTTTATTTACCTCTTGTAATCTCAACATTATGGTGATGCTGCGTCCACATGGGATGGGCATGTAGAAAATTCTGCCTTCCTCAAGCTCTTGACTATTGTGCCCCAGTAAGCTCAGAAAGAGACAGAGAAAAGTAAGGTATATGTGTTAGGGCTGGAGAACAGTATGCCAGCAATGAGCCTGAAAAGTGGCTGAAGTCAGAAGCTAGGAGAGGAAAGGGAAACTCCACCAAGGGCACTAGGACATGGGGACAAAAAGGGAAAAAAGAAGCTAGTGTACACCACAGATCTTTGAAGAGAACTGCACATCAGTAGAAATGAAGAGCAGCCTGGAGGAAAAGCTGGTTGAACAGAGGGAGACCGATATGGAGTTTGCAAGACTGAAAGAACTAGGGGGGAAAAAAGGTTTCAGATGTTAAGTCAAAGAGGAGAAAAGAAGGTGGCTTGCTTGGTCTAACAGGAACAAGAACATAAATGCTGAAGACATCTGAAGGCCAAAATATGAAAGAGATTAACTAGAGCTGGGCTTGGGAATTAGTCTGAAGAGAGAAATTTGGAGCAAAACCCAAAACTAATTAGAATCAGTGGGAAAAAACAATTCCAGCTTGCAATGGCCAGCAGTAGCTTGGCTGGGGACCTTTGGACTTGGTGGGCAAGGAAACACAGCTAGGAGGACTGAAAAATGTCAGTGGGAAGAGGCTGTGCCGGAAAACCAACTAGGTGGAGAAAAGGTTTTTAAAGAGATAATAAGATTCCTCTACCACCAGGAAATTAAGTATCCAAATACCCTCACAGAGCAACTTCATAGGCCACTTTTTGGAGCGGAATGGACCACTTTGCACCTCCCTATGGCTGAGAAGTAGGGAAACAACTGTAGGAAGACACCATGGCAAAATTCACAAGTTACATATTGCCCTCGAAAACACAGGAAGCAAAACATGCAGAGCTACTAAAAGTCAAGTGTACCTTTTATAAATGACACTACCATAGAAAGTTCCCAAACCCTTTGCTGCAGGGTTAACACATGCCTGAAAGCTGCACAAAAGGCCACTGCTGTCTGTTTTCTCCCATACTCTGCTCCTTTGCTCTAAGAAGTCTGAAAAGAACTTACACATAGTTTTTGGAATTCGTGTAAATTAAATTCTCAAGGCCAAATCTTTATTTTAAATAGCAAGGGCTTTTAATTCTGAGCTGGTGAAAGGGTGACTTCTTTTTAGGAAGCAAATTGCTGTAATGAAAAAAAAAATGTTAAAAAATATATTATTTTAAAAATATCTCTTAGCCCAGTTTGAAGCTGGAGATGTACTACAGTTATATAAGCCCACTTAAGAATTCCCAATTTTGGACATTTCTTGTTTAACTTTGGAAGCAGTGAAATCTTTTAATGGAAATTCTGGAGACTGTTTTTATCAGAATGGAAGTCTCAACAGGCATCTGAATCATCTACACTGGAAAAACTGGATTATGCTTTGACTCCATGGATCCTTCTGCCCGTGGACATCCTACTGCAGGTGATGCAAGTTTTGCATGCAGAATGGTGGCAAGATAAGCAAGTTAATAGAGGATAGAATCATAGAAACATTTGGGTTGAAAAAGACAGTTAAGATCATTGAGTCCAACTGTTAAAATAATACTGCTGAGTTCACCACTAAACTATGCCCTGAAGTCCCTCTTTAAAGTACTTCCAGGGATGGTCACTGAACCATTTTCCTGCGTAGCCAGTTCTAGTGCCTGATAACCCTTTCATTAGGAAAAATGAATTTTTCCTAATACTGAATTTAAACTTCCCATGGTGCAACTTGAGGCCATTTCCCCTTTTGTTACTTGGAAGTAAGTTTGTTACTTTGTTACTTCCCCCTTGTTACTTGGAAGAAAAGCAATCCCCACCTTGCTACAACCTCCTTTAAAGTAGGTGTAGAGAGCAAGCAGTAATGTCTCACCTCAGCTGTCTTGTCTCCTGGCTAAACAACTCCAGTTACCTCGGCAGGAAGACTTACAAGAATTGTTCTTATAAGACTTATTCTCTAGACCGTTCAGCAGCTTCATTGCTCCATCACCTCGATTTCTGTACTGCAGTGAGGCAAAGGTCTTGTAGTAATGTTATCATATTATGTGGCCTGCAATGTTCAGGCATGCTGAAAAAGATTTAGCTATAACGAGCTTTATTTGTTCAGGGTATGTGTTTAATCAGTATCAGAGCTGCAGCATCAAAGAATCACAGAATGGTTTGGGATGGAAGGACCTTAAAGATCATCTTGTTCAAACCCCCCTGCCATGGACAGAGACACTTTCCAGTAGACCAGGTTGCCCAAAGCGCCATACAACTTGGTCTTGAACAGTTCCAGGGAAGGTGCAGTCACAACTCAGAGCAACCTATTCCAGTGTCTCACCACCCCCACAGTAAAGAATTTTGTCCTAATACCTAACCTAAATTTATGCTCTTTTTCAGTTTAAAATTGTTCCCCCTCATCCTATCACTGTATGTATGGGTAAAATGCCCCCCGCACCTCTTTCCTGTGGACATCCTTCAGGTATCCCTTCAGGCTGCTATATGGTCTTCCAACAATCTTCTCTTTTCCAGGCTGAACAACCCCCCCAAGTCTTATGGTCATAATAGCACTGGAAGTTGTATGAAATTCATCAGATTTGATATATTGTTTCACACTTAAAATTCAGATCAGATTTTAAAATAGCACTTGAATTTTGTTTTCCCAACAAACTCATGCAATCCCAATATTTTTTTCATGAAACCACATGAATAATACTTTCAACGATCTGGCTCTCAGCTTTGTTCACATATTTGTGTCTAGAAATCAAAGTGAAATTCAAGGAGTGGAAACTCACATGAACCAAGTCCAAAGGAAAGGTCTACTCAAATTCTTGCATACAGCTTTAATGAGGAGTCATGCCCGGTATCTGCCAACTTCTACAGAGTACTATTGCATTTATCTAAAGGCTCACTTGAATTATTCCTACATGAAAAAAAAAATGAACTGAAAATGAAGTGTAGATTCACTGAAAAATTACTTTAAGACATGAAGTGCCTGGAAATGTTCTGAAGCTGAACATCTCCATACCCTACTTTTGAGGTCCAGGATTTTGTTATGTTGCATATACACATTTTTGCATGGAGTTAATTTCTTTATCTTGCTGAAAGGTCATTCTAGATATGGAAAACTAGTTTGGAGGTAGAGGTTTTTCTTCTTGTGCTGCATATATATGAAAAAATAAAGTCTATAGTAAGAAGAAAAATATGCCCTAAAGAAGGTGGCATTATCTGAAAGGTGAAAAGCTGCAGGTCCTGCTCATCTCCAAACTGTCTCTGTCATGCACTGCAAATGAATGCAAGAACTCAGAACAGTAAGACTTCTACCTGAAGCAGAATTAATAACTGAAAGCCCAAGGATTGTGTTAGACTGTGTGGATGTTGGCTACTGTGCCCACTGTTGTTTCACCAGTAAGACAGTGGCTGTTGTCAGCAAAACCTTAATGCTAGAGATTAAGTTTCTGAGTCCTTTAAGATAATTTCCAAAACTGACACTGCAGAATGGAAAGTCCAAAATTGCATTCAGTATAATTTTCTGAGTATATATATGCAAATATGGCACATCCAAACCCTGATATTAGAGCTATAAGCCCTTCACTGTCCTAGGGGAGAGTGTATGTATGAATACACACTACTTCATGCCCTGAAAATTATCCCTTCCATTTTCTGAACTGGTCATTATCTGCAGTTCTCCTTCACTTCTGCCAAGTGTTGATAACAAATCAGTTTGCATCTATTTGTGAGAAGTGGAGCTCGTTATTAGCACCGTACACCTACTACAGCTTATATGAAATGGAAGTAGAAGCAAAGGAGGGTGTCTGAAACAATATTGTAAGCTGTACAGATTTACCAATACTTAATTTGAAAAACACACATGCAGGCAGGAGAGCACTTTTCACATGAATATGCTTTATAGCAGGAAAGAGTGAACTCAACTTTGGAGCTGACCTCCCTGGGATGAGTATGTTACCATTTTCATTCAGGAGCCACCCTCCTCTTCCTGGAGGTTTGATCTCTTTTTTGCCATCAGGTCTGTAGCAACCAGGATCTTTTTTTACTTTTTACTTTTTCAGTTAGTTTTCTAGATATTTTTTTTTCTCTTATAGGACTGGATTTATTTCTGGGAACCTTAGAGCTTGTGCAAGTATGGAAAGCGAGAAGTTGGAGAGAGCCAGATCTTTATAAGGAGCATTAGAGAGGATTTGTGTGTATATAAACTAGAGTGGAAGCTGTAAGGACTGTGGTATTCTGGACTGCCTAGGTGAGGCTTACACAGATGTGCATGACTTGTGATTATGAAAGCACTTTCCTCAAAGTTTAAGGTGCTCATCCATACAAAACCTCCACCTAGACCTCTGACTTGAGACAAAATTTGAACATACAATAGCAGAAATGTAGAACAAGAATATAGCTCTGAAAAGTATGAGCATCCCCATTCGCACATAGCAGGGCAGCAGATCTATAGTTCATCTTCAACTCATCCAGTCTTTGCTCTGGTATTACAGACTGTCTGCCACAACTGCAACACTGGGGTGCTGTGAGCTCACCTCAGAACTGGTATGCAGTGAACTCTCTGTCTCCAGCACCCACAAGAACCTCTACATATAATGGAAGCAGAGGTATCATAGTTTAATGCTGAGCTAGCAAATGACCAAATGACGGGTTCTCTCTATTAATTTCCCTCCCTTCCCTGATAAGGGAGAGATAACAAGGGAAAGAGAGATATGGGTTGAACACTTAGCTACACAGCTTTAATGAAACAGTAATGATAAAAAAAGAAAAAATATCAAATATACACAAATATGTAGAAAAACCACACCATGCTCCTCCCCTCTTTCCCCCAGTAATGTTCACATCACCACTGAGGCCGCAGGGCAGCTCTGGGAAAGTCCAGACTGGAGTCCTGGAGTCAGCAGCAGTTGGGAGCTGGAGGCAGGAACACATGGATTCAAGAAGGCAGTGATCAGGACCACAGGTGAAGAGGGAGGGGCTCGGCCCTCATGGTCACTCCAATTTATACTAAGTATGATGCATATGGAATGGGATAGTCTGGTCAATTTTTGGCCAACTGTCTTGTACATTCCTCCCTGAAGGAGGGTTGGAGATGTGACCCCTTTACTCCCTTTCTCTTTCTGGAACTTAAGATGTTCTTCAGAACTGGGCAGTGGCCTTGGTTCTGCATAGCATTCTCCAGCAGTAACTATAAACATGGACTGTTATCAGTCCTAGATCCAGACACTGCCTGAGAAACTTGCTGTTAATTTCAGCAAATACAGCTACTTAGAAGAGACTCAGATGAAATCAAAATTACAAGATAGAAAAATAGCAATTAGCTGTATCCTGGCCCAAACCAGGACAAGAGATCTCAAGAAAGAGTGATATGTAACACGGCTTAATCCTCTTTGTTCAGCTGCGGGGCAATCAGGCTGATAGGATGCTTTCACACCAAGCTTTCAACATTGATGCTGAAAAGTTTCCTCCTGCATGGGAACTGTGGAAAGAGAATTAATTCATATGGGAGGTCTGTTTCTTTCTAGCAGTTTTAACTGCACTCACTGAATTGATGAGATAAAAAGATAATCCCCCCTCTTCCCATGTTAGACTGTCACCATTTACCTTGTGAATGAAGGTACCTCTTGAGCTTCAGTAACAACCCTTAAACTTCGGCAGCTGAAAACTCTCATCAAAATATCTTTAAGTTTATAAAATCTTGCAGTGTTTTTTTCATAATAATTTAAAACTGTGAATTTAAAATTCACATTTTTTTGATTTGTAGGATGTGATAATTTAGTGAATGAGCCAAATATCTCAAACTGACATGCTTGATACCTGAATTATAGCAGCACAGTAGGGGTATTCTGCAACAGCACATGCAAGATTGCCTCTTCCTTCTGTTTTGACAGAGAATCCCAGGTAACTATGTATCCATCCAACACTGTTTCTCTCTCAGGAGAGAAATTCGCTTTCCAGGATGCCACTCACAGACCTTTAATGTAGCTCTTCAACATCTGGACATGCTCATTGATGGCAGACTAAGATGGATTGTTCAGCCTGAAGAAGAGAAGATTCCAGGGGAATCCTGAGGAAAACCTACAGAAAGGCTGATTTCACAATCATGTCCAGTGACAGGACAAGGGGAAATGGTTTTCAGCTGAAGGAGAATGGGTTTAGACTAGATCTTAAGAAGTTTTCCAGTACAAGGGTGGTGAGATTCTAGAATAGACTGCCCAGAGAAGTTGTAGATGCCTTCTCCCTAGAGGTGTTTAAGGCCAGGTTGGATGAGACTTTGAGCAAAATAGTCTAGTCCATGGCAGGTAGCTTGGAGCAGATGATCTCCAAGGACCCTTCAAACCTAAGCCATTCTATGATTCTATGATTCCTGGTTTTACAGTTATCTGAATGCCTGTCTGTGAGTGGTCTCCCACAAGACTCCGGAGCACTCACACCCTCCTTCTGGAAAGTGAGCCTCCACCTTCCAATTTAACTTTTTTTTTTCCCTCACACAAGACTGTTTTCCCTATTGTTGCATTGCTATGCAGTCCTTTTCAACCTTTTCAATAGATTTATCTCCAGTCTTTCCATGCCTCTTGCCTGCCAGTGAGCACTATTTCTTCTAACTGTTGTTGACAGTCTGTACTCTCTGAACAGCCCACAAAATACAGGAAATACTTTTTTTATATATGTTTTACAAACAGGGAGCTGTAGGTATGGGGAGATTGATTGACTTGCCCATGATTTTGCATGAAGTTACCAATAGAGCACAGAGTTGTACAAGATCTCTGAAGATGCAAAATAGCTTTGGCTACATGGACTGATATGTTGGTTAGTTCCATGAGAAATCACATGAAAGTAAATCTCATTTAATTGTATCTGGCATTAAGAAATATGCTGTGAACAGCATGTCCGTAAATTGACATTAACTGCAGAGGACTTCCAACACGTTATGGAAAAAATCCAGATCTTTCAATGAACTTCAAGCATGTACCAGACCTGTTCTGTCCTCAAAACTCTTGCAAATCCATGACAGTTCCACTGTCATTACTGGGTATTTGTCTCACAGGTTTAACTTCAGATACCAAGTAAATAAGTGAGTTTTACTTCTCACTAAAGTTTCTAGGACCACTGTTGGAAAAAAAAAAAAAAAAAAAAAAAAAAAATTTAACCAGAAAACATGATCTTTAATGGCTTACACAATGACAATAGAAACAAACAAGTTTGCATGCAATTTTTGGAAGTCTCATCATTCAAGCTACCAAATTTGTGATTTTAGATTACACATCAACACTTGAAGCTGATGATACTGCTTTAAATACTGCAGGAACAGAATCCGTATTTTTGTAAACCACCCCTGCTGGAAATCAGTTGGAGCTTTATGATTTATAAATTACTCCACTGAAAAAAACCCAAATCAGCCCATCCTAAACCAGACAAAAAACTTCACACACTTTTAAACTTCTTTGGATCTGTAATTTATAAGGCTTTTGTCTTATCTTACTTTCCTTCTATGGTGGTAGAGCAAAGGTGATTATTTATAAGGCTTTTAGTTTTTGTAATGCAAATGGGATTTGAATCTTCTTTCCTTTTCTTACCAAAATTCAGATTCTAGAGGCAGGCTTAGACATCATGAGCAAACATAAAATTAATCTGGTGAAACAGCCAAATTATCATCAAGGGAAGAATATGCAAGTTTTTAGAATCTTGCAAAGAAACAAGGAAGAAAAAAAGACCAGTGAGTATATTTTGGATCAGGATTTGGAAAACCCCTAAGGTGGGGGAGGTGGAATTGAGGTTCTGCCAATTTGCAACTCTCAGCTCAGTGTCTGGGTTTAGCTTTCCAATGTTTCCGAAAGATGAGGGGGGTGGAGGAAGGAAAGGAGCTGGATTCAAAGTTTTTGGGTTTTGGCCCATCTCTTGTGCTAGCAATTAATGGGAATGCCTGGACAGCACAAAGCATACTTCAAAATCCTGAGCCAGCAAGAAATTTAAGCAGTGGAGAAACCCTTCTTTCTTAGAGTTTTGAATATCAAAACACTAGTGAAGATGCCACGTGGATGGAACACCCACTCAGTCACAATGGGATTCTCCATTCAAAAGACACCAAGCACTTGCCCTGAAGTCAGCCAAGTTAATAAATATTAACTGTGCAGACAAACAGTAAGGATTATAGAGCAAAATTCCAAATGATCTGCTTAGAAGCTGGCATCAAAAGTGTTCTTGTGACAGTCACAGAGGTGGAGAAGAACTGAGGGTCAGTGCTGAGGAAAAAATCTTCAGTTCAGAGCACAAAGCATGTTTAAAAATATAGAAAGGTAAATAATATATTTTAAAACACAAGAGTTAGAGGTAGAGCTTTGAAACAGCACAGTACTCAAATGGCTGCAACACACAGAAATGGAAAAAAGGTATTTAGTGAAATATTTGAAACATATGGTTTTTGTTTATGTTTCTTGCATATATTTGAGACAAGTGAACAACTCCTACCTGTATACAATCATGACCATGAATGCACTATTATGTTGTAACAAAAATGTATTTAAAAGCAACCAGTAAAATACTGGAAGAAATTATAATGTTAATAACTAGGAGGCTATCATGTTCCATATTAAATTTCTCAGCATTGCAGCTCACTATGCAAAGAGCAGCAGTTTCTACTTGATGGATTAAACAGTTTCAAAATGGTAGAAATACAGGAAGCAGTTATACGAGACAGATAGCTTTCTTCTATCAAGTTAAGCAAAAAATATTCTCACTATCAGAGAAACAGGTGAAAATTGAAATAATATTTATTTCCCGTGTTTATATCTGGTGGGATGTACTGACTTTCTAGTTTGAATTCACAAAGGTTGGCAACTCAAAATTCAAATCCATATGTGGACTGAATTCATAGAAAAGGCCCCTTTTAAAAACTGTTAAAGAATGTGGCTGGTAGATATATGAGTAGCTTACACTGAGCCAGGCATGTGGTTAAATGATATAATCTTAAGGAGCCTAATCCTTCTCTCCTTCATGGAAGAAATCAGGAATAATGAAAGTGAACTCAGTAGGGTTTTTACAAACTAAACCAGGTGAAAATTGGAGCAAAACCTTAATTTGTATGACATTAAGTCTACATTATTTTTTGTTTTACAATGTAAATATTTGCTCATTGAATCTGAATTTCAAAACTAAAAGCCTTCCATGTGGCAAAGATGATCATTGCACTGAGTGTGACAAATGCTCACAAATAAACTGAAGAAAGCTATCATGATGAAGGCAGTTAAATGTTCCCCTTAAATGAGAATGATGTGATTCTCCAATCAGACCAATTACTGCAGCAGACAAAAATTTCTGAGCAATGGCAGATAAAGAGCATTCACAACTAAACCTCACCAGCTTTAATCAGTAAGAATTAACCCTTCATTCATTTAAGAATTTAATATCTGCCCCTAAACTCCATGCACAGTCTGTTTTGATCAACCTGGCAAATATATATTATCAAAACATATTAAAGGACATGCTGAGAGAAGAGCAGATAATGCTGCATGGATAAGCACACAGGACTTGGCTGGCCAGTGAGAGCTAGAGTCAGAAGCCAAATGATTTTTGTTCTGTTGCACTTCTGATTTCCAGTAATTTTGTCAGAAATAAGAGAAAAATTGTTCCTTAACTTAATTACAGGACTAGATTATTTAGAACTATCATTTATTTACATATTCAATAATTTGAAGCCTGCTGTGGTGACAATTTCTCATGGGAAAAGCATGTAGGAATGAGTCCTGCATCCTACCATATCTCAGAAATTTAACTTCAAAGGTCATTTACCAGATGAAGTCTTATGAGAATCTACTGCTATCAGGTATCCTGGAGTACACATTAATTATGAGAAGTGTAAGGGAACCAAAGGACTTCCTTTATCTGTGTAAGAGAATTTTATTGTCTTATCATTTTTGTATGGCATGGTTTTTCTGAGAGCTTTTTACAGTGTCTTTTTAACTGCTTCAGATGACAATTTATGATACTATATAGTCCTCACCTAGCCTCCTGCCTCAAGTCATATCTATAGGAAAAATATCCTTATGTACCTTTTGAAAATACACTTAGAACCATAATTATGATTTGTCTGTCACCAGGTGCCATTTGCTTTACGTAAGTAGTTTATCCACTGAAATGGATATTGTATTTCATGCATACTTGTTTCCAAAAGCTACTTCTTCATGATGTACCACATAATCTGTTCTACATTTAACTCATAAAGACTTTTATGGAATTATACTAATGCAGTTTTTGGATTCTTTCTTTTATTTGCATCCTGAAATATAAAATGTGCTTTTATATATCTTTGATAGTAACAATTGTTTTGACCACTTAGGATTGTAATTCTATTTGCCTGCACAATATTATTGGAGTTGACAAGAAATATTCTTGTGCTGAAGTATGTCTTTGTTCAGTGAAAGAGTATAACAAGACTATTGTCTAAAAGTAATTCTTTTAAAAACAGCTTTGATGTAGTATGAAAGAACTGTATCTAAATCACTAAAGACTACGGAATAGATTACCTAGGCAATCCTAATTGCTTACTGTGGTTTTACAGCATTATTTATATGTAAAGATTTACATTTTCCCCCTATGTGTTACTTCTACCTTCTCCCCTCCTGGCTTTGACCACACTTGTATGGACTATTCTATCCAAGTACTGAGTAGAAGATAAAGAATAACAGACATCTTTGCATAGCAAGTCTGCATTGTGTTTCTCTATGAACTGTGTTAGTTTCTTTTGTTGGTAATTCTTCAGCATTTATAAGCACAGACCTTGGCTACACAGAGAAAGAGTTAATGACATGTCACTCATAAAATCACATTGTAAAATACTATCAGCTTATTAATAACTTCCTGTGATACCACCAAGCTAATGCAGGTAAGTTGAAAGAAGTAAAATGACAGCTTTCATACCAAAACAGCCAAAGAGCACTATATGTCTAACTGAGTACACTAAAATATGTATTAGTTTACTTGTATGAAGTGCATCAAAGGATCAGTCCAGTGTGTAGCTGGACATTGAGGAAGACACATGCTAACTAAAAACCTCTATTTTCTGCAGAAAGGAAAACTGCCCATAAATGCTGTGCAACGGCAATGGATAAAGTTGAAGAAGTGTAGTTTTTTATTATCAGGTAGGAGTAGAGTGCTGCTGTGCCAAGTGTCTGACAAACTTCAAAAATAGCCAGTTTCTTTCAGTCTGAATCACATTAAACTAAGGCTTTGGAATTTATAGGTATACCTATAAATAGGTATAAGTATAGGTATAGATGTGATTCAGAGATGTCTTTTATTTTCCACATTCCGATGATGTGAGAATATGAGATATAGGTGAGGCATGCTTAAATTCACAAGATTCTCTGGTCAGTGATCACCAAACCACTCTCTGCCTAATTGGCTTAGTGATAAATAAAGAAATTTCTTTTAAGCGTATTTCCAGATATGTATAGTGCTTTGCTCTTGATGTAATGCTGCTCAGTTATTTTAATTAAATACCACCTTTGATTATCTATTTTATGATACCCAGGAAAGTAAAATCCACCATTCTACTTGCTACAGTGATTGGGTGGGATGGGATAAAATAAAACAATTTAATTTCAAATGTGTGTAACACATTTGATACTGTTTTGGGTTTTGAAGGGGTACCCAGAGCTCCCTCTAGGAACCTGGGGCACCCATTGAAGGACAGCATTTGACAAAAAACTCTAGCTAAGATATTGGCTCAAATTTTCTCTGCCATGGCTTTATTTTTCTGTCCTGAAGTATGAATACTGCAGTAGCCCCACAATTTAAGTTGTGGGGAGACAGAGCTGAGTTAAGGCTCCCCTCTGCATTTTAATGTTTTAAAAAGAATTTAAAAGGAAAAAGAAGTACTTTTTACTGCATTATAAAAAATAGCAGTTCACTCTGGCCTAAAAAATAACCCAAATATTCCGGTAAGAATTAAGAGAATGCTGGTCATGACAGAGTCAAACTTTGCAGCTGAGCTTCAGTACTTGAAGAAAAAGACAACCGTTTTCACTTAAATTTTTCTTCCACTCTTTTTATGCTTTCTTTTATTCTTTTGGGGAAGAATGAGTCTGAATGTTTTACTACAGCATCACCATGTAACATATAGACTGTACTGCCACTATTCTGCAAAATGCTGAGTTGGACCTGCACAGACAGAGAGCTTGCCATTTTCCCAGTTTATTTACTCCTAGACCGCAGAATAAAAAATCTTATACGCTGTTCAAGGCTATTGCCAGAAGGGAAAGCAATTAAAGCGAAGCTTCATTAGGGAGAAATAATTACAAGTTTAATTAAAAAGCATATATTTGGATCCTAAATAATATTTTGCAGTTTTAATGCTTCTATTTCCCATCTCTTAAAATTTCTTTGCTTCAATTGGATTTTCATTTTCCTAGCAGTGGTTCTTAGTGAATCTGTGGTTTAGAAGCATGAAAATGAATGTGGTTGATTGCATTTCAGAGACACATTTCTTGATCCTTAGTAAGAGCAAGATTCAAGTAAGACTGCATGCAATGGTTGCTCAGCCTAAAAGATCAGTTTAAGTAATGTTGACTGATGCGTTCTTGGTCTCACTAGTCTTGTGAAGACAACAAAGAAGGCAGAGCAATATAGAGCAGATGCTTATGCATCTGCTTGGCAACCATAAAATAATGCATCTTGGAATAAATAGTGACAGATTTTCCAGCATTAGATACATAGTTACTGGCTTCTACATCACAAGATTTTTGAAGTGCCTTGTGTGACTAAAAAATTTTCAATTTTTTTAAAGAACATGAATTCATGCTCCCTCAATGTGTGTGTGTGTCATCACTTGCTATGATTTATCTTGCTTCCTTCCTGTATATCATGACTGGTGCAACTAATACAGTTTCAGGGAACACAATAAGCCATGTTCCCTAAAAAGGTCCTGAGCCAAAGATATCAGGCACACTTGTAACTAATGACACGTGTTGGTGCCTGACCGAGAGATTTGCAAAGGTATATTCATTGGCATTGTACTGCTTCCGTGGAAAGTAGATCTTTTAAAGAGAGGGTAGCCTGTGTTTGCATAGTTAATTCTTTGCGTTGACCTGACATGTCTGCCTAACAGCCTGTAAATGAGATACTGATTTTTTCTGAAAAAAAATGAGCAGCACAGAATCAGGCTTACTATATCCCTGTTAAATATTTCCACTTACAACCTTCTTTGGAAAGAATGTCTCATCCTCAAAACACTGCTCCAGAGATTAATGAAAAAGTAGCTGTTTTCATAAGTAGGATAAAGTAGGCATTTGCACGACAACAGATTTACAACCACGAACACCAATAATCTGCAAACAAAATCATCAGTGTTTTTAGTGCCATCAAGTCTGCATATTAATTTCTGTGGGCAGAATTGTTTAAAACAGACAGGATAATTAATGGCATGCCTGTAAGAAACAACATTCCTCATTGACAGTGAGGGGACCGGAACATGGGGTAGCAAGTGATCTTAGAGATTGCTTTCATATTTTTCACAGTATTTGTTCCATTTGTTAGCTTGGACATACTGTTAGAACCCTAAATAGTGTTAATGCATATTCCTTCATGCAAACTGTGCAAACTTTTAAGCATGATCACTGGTTTATAACAAGCAGTTTATCTGTGTAAACTTTGAATGATGAAGTCACTGTCTTACACCCTCTCATTCCTGAAGTGGTGCTGAAATGGGCCACTAGAAGTCAACCAAGGATGAGTCCTGCACTGCTGTATGCAGGTGAGTGCATGAGGTATGAGCCAGAGGAAAGAAAAAGAGTCTGGCTATGCCGGTGGACTGGCTTACTACCTGCATTAGCAGCTGACTGCTGTACAGGGGCCAGAAGTGTGGCAGCCCCCTCTGGGGTACGCTGTAAAAATCAGGCAGAGAACATCAGGAAGAGTGGAAACAACTTGGAGAGGATGACAGGGAGAAAAATCAACTGACCAGCCAAGAACAAGCCCCCAAAGCTCTATTGGACAGGAAGACTGACCCCTGTCAAGGGGTGCATTCCTGGGCATGTTGGCAGTCAAGCTCCACACACTGAAATGTCCCCTTGGTATCCCAGGAAGGGCCAGGGTTGTTTAAGGGTGAAAACAAGATCTCCTCCAGATTTGAGGGCAGAAAGACAACAGAGAGTAGACGAAAATGTCACTGCTATGAAGAATGTGAAAATAGCTGTATTAATTCGATTTTACTCAACTGGCTTAGTCCCAGTTGTTTGAAATGAGTTTCAGGCTGCTGTGCCAACCCAGGTGGCATTCTCTGTAAAATTAGCACACTTTCTCCAGGTGAAAACAGACAAAGTGCTCAAGTTACAAAATGGACATTAAAAGTACTATAATAGACCCCTAAATGGGCCCTTTTCTCCCATCCTCATCCTTTCTCAAAGATTTCAAGGATTCAGAGAAGGTGTTGTAGTATCTTGGAAATTACACCTGTTCTGTTCTTTGCAGTTGTAGCAAAAAACCAATATTTGGGAGCCTATTGTTTTCAATGTCGATTTTCAGTGGTCAGGTTAGTCTGTGCCTTCTAAGCAGCGCTGAGCAACAGGAATGTGTCCTCTGTTACTTATTAACATGCCTATCATTGTATTACTAGGTCAATGGCTGTGTTTCTAATTAGAAGGTTGCTTCAGTGAATAACAATGAGAAATAGTACTATGTGCCACCTTACTAACCTTTCAAGATAGGTTGTTCACTTTTATTCACAAAACTTACTAGTAAGCAGGGAAAAATTAATTGGGTCAGATCTAAGTGGAGCTCTATTGATTATCTGTCTTTAACTGGATCATATTTGAATTTAGTTTGCTTTTTAAAAAAGAATAGGCAAGTTACAGAACCATAGAATAATTAAGGCTGGAAAAGACCTGCAAGATCATCGAGGCCAACTGTAACCCAGCTGCCACAACCACTAAACCATATCCTGAAGTGCCACATCTAAGCACCTCTTTCTTTTACCCAGAGGTTGTATAGGAGAGATATTAAAAATCTAATGCTAGTCAATACTATCACATGTAACAGAATTTGCCTTCAGATGAACCTAAATGAAGTCAATAGGCGTAAGGATCCTTCATACAGATTTTGTCCATTTACTAACATCTTGCTCTGGAGATCCAGGGGGAATTATTGTATGCACAAGCCCCTTTAAATGACTGGGAACATGACACCCAATTCCTATAATTTCAGATTTACTTTAAATGACAGTTGATGGCATGATACGCACCTCAAAGAATATTCATAATTTAATGCTTAACCCCTTCTAAAGAAAACTTCTGTTTGACAACAGGAGAAAATTTTGAGGCAATCTTCCTAAAAGTCTTGAAATGTCAGCTAAAGAGGCATTACTGCAAAACATCTATCTTAGTGAAAGCAAACAAAGGACATGTATACTGGTTGTCTAAAAAAATTGGCATTGAATGGCATGAATAAAAAGGGGGAAATGCCATTCAGACAAAATGTTAAAAAAATTAAAGAATGTCCACAACTTCAGTTATGTGAAAGGCATTTCACATACAACCTTTCTCAATGCATACAGGTTTCTAACTCTTCTGACCATCCAAAAGTAATGACCAAAGCTAAATACTCTATTTTCCTTGGACTCAGTTCCACAGATTTCCTCACTGGTGTTCTGATTTTTTTTTAATTACAATTTTTTTTCACAATAACAGATTTCTCTACTTATCATTCCATGGATTTCCTTATTGCTATACTTTCCTTGCACCTTTTTCTGTGTCTTAAGTTATAAACATTTCCCAAAATTTTTTTTCAAAGAAAGTAAAATCAAGGGATTTGAGAAAGGAGTGTTGTAGTTGTGAGGAGAATGTGAGAAGGGAAAAAGGGAGATAGGAAGGCATGACCAGACCCACTAAACCTTCTCAACCCCCTGCCCCTGACTGACCCAGGCTGGTTTTCCTCCTCCTCTTGTCCCCTAGAGAAATCACTCAGCTGCCATAAGATAATCAAATTTTGCTGACCTAAGGATAAGAATAGAGTCATTCTGTGTTTATTCATAAAGCAGAGGGGGAGTGAAGATAGGGTTTTGCTTTCACTGCTGAGAAGTCTGGACCTGACTCTGGAAATATTCATAAAATTTATAAAACACAAGTACAATGCACACATTCCTGCATATTTGAAAGAGAGGGGAAACCATGTGAAAAGTAAGGAGTTCAACTCTCCAGGCCCTCCATATGTGGAATTTCCATCCACATCAGTTGGAGTTCAGTATATGAAATATTTGCAGAAGAAAATCCAAAAGGATATGTAAAACCAGTAAAGATTTTTCTTCAGGTGAAACCTGAAGTATTTACCTTACTTCACAGAACAGAGAGGGCTACCCTGAAGGCTTCTGTGTGATTTAACTTCAGCCCAAATAATGGCTAGAAAACCAGGAGAGCAGAAATGTCATTTAATCTAAATACAGCACACACACACACACACCACTTCAGCATTCTTTTTTTCTACTCCACCACATAAAAATTCCTCCTAAGGAAGAATGTAAAGTGCTTTTTTGAAGATGGTTGAGATTTCCATTATACCACAATGAAGTAATTTATTAAGCAATGAAAACAAAGTTTTTGCAAAAAGTAATACAATATGTGGTGGAAGCTGCAAAAGACATTAAGTCAAATTTAGAAAGTCTAAACTTGTGAATTCCAAGCACAGTTGTGTAATATTGCCCAGAATAGTTCCGGCACTCTGGCAGAAATGAACATAAAATTTATTTACTTATGTGCATATGGAAAATTTCCTTCAGTAAAATTCTGTGAAATTTTATGAGATCTGAACTCAATGTGCAACATATTCTGGGGAAAAAATATTTGCAAACCGATAAAATCAGTATATCGCTTTTGACTTACTGTGAGTTTTGAGCCTCAAAGAAATGCATATTGCAGAGCTAAAAGAGAAAACTAGTAGGTGGACTATGAAAACTTTGAACTAATGTTGCTGTGCTTTCAGTTGTATTTGGAGGGCTAACAGAAGGCACAGTGAGATTTCACGTATTAAATGCAACTACTAAATTCAAGAACAGATCTACAGATAATTCATTGTAACATAATCTAAAATAACATATGGTTATAAAGGAGCCTTTGATGCTGGGGTGGGGAAAAATGCATATACTGATACATAGAAACATACCAGCTTGTGCACTTAGATAAATCAGTATATGCATAAATGCAAAAATATCAGTCAGAAAATACAGGAATGTATCAATGAAAGTATCTTCATCAGGAAAGTTGTACAGTCATTCCAGTAATGACCAGCTGAAACTTTGGTTCTGCCAGCATAACTCACAGAGCACTCAGGAGCTTGGATGTATAAAATTTTGTCTTAGAAAGAGCCCTGTCATCCAGACCTGAATACTGAAGGTTTTAGGTTTGTGAAAACCTAGCATCCAAGGTCAGCTTTACCATGTATGCTCTTTCGGATTTATCTCCTTTTAATAAGTAAATCTCTTCCTACATTTTTTGCCCACACATGGTGGTCTAAAATCATAAACAGAAAACATTACCAATTCTGGTCTTTTCCTGAAAGTCTTAAAAGATTATGATGGGTTAAGAGTCATTAATATTTCTTAGTTTATGTCTGCTTTGAAGTGCCTTTTATCACTTGAAATATTGACCTGCCTGTCTTTTGGGAAAAATGAGTATGGTTTTCTTTGACATAATAACACCAGACATATCTATCACAGAGGAAAATGCTGTTTTCATGTCTCCTCACATTCACAGGCCTACAGTCCTCCATGTCACAAATCCTGATAATGCTTCTGCATGCAGTGTTTAATGCTTGGTTCCATGGTTCAGCTCATAGATGTGGCAAGACAAACTGTCTATTCTATACTCATATGCTGATTAATTCATTTTTACATAATATTTACATTTATGATAGTTCAGCCATTAATTTGAGATAACATTTTCTCTTACAAATACTATAAAGGCATTTGATGTTTTCCTCCACACTATTGTCATCTATTTTAGTAATCCTTGTCTAACCTGACATGAACATCCACTGTTATGAATGTCAAAAAACATTGAGATGTAGGATACTGGAAAGCCACATAAGAACATCATATCATGTATTATTTCTAATATCATATAATTTATTTAATTCATCCAACTATACAGAAAAAAGAACTGAATGCTGTCTTGAAAAATGACTGTTGCCCATTTCTTTTGAAGGGATTACATTAATTTAATTTCTTTGCATTTAAATGTTATTGTTCTTTTTGGGTTTTGAGCTTCCCTGAAGAAATAAATGCCTACATAATTATCTAACAGTTAAAATGTTTGATTTAAAATGTCCATCACATAGCCAAATATTTCTTAAAACGATATGTTCACTCTTTACATACTTAAATATAACTGAGCTGCATAGGCAAATTAATTTTAAAATGACCATGCTGTACATGAAAAGCACAGTAGGTTTGTGCTTATGTATTATAGATGCATACAGTTTCCATAGACCCAAATGCTAAAATGCAACTCACAGAGAAGTATTGCATGATTCTGAACTTGTTATTGATTAAACATAATCCTATTAAAACCATTTGAACAGTGCCCAAAATTTCCAAAGCTGCCTTGCTGAGGTAGATTTCTTGTTATCCTCTATTTATCACCAATTTGAGAGAACAGAACAATGACGTACACAGATAAGACTCAAATGTTACATGGAGTGTATGGGAAATTTAGTAAAATGGCAACAAGGATTATTCTTTGACAGCCAGGTGATCAACAGGTTTTAGTAAAATTACAAAATTTTTGTTAAATATTTATTCGTAAGATAAGAGAATCATGGAATCATAGAATTGTTGTGGTTGGAAAAAGCCTGTAAGACCACCGAGTCCAACCATAAACCTCACATTGCCAAGTCCACTACTAAACCATGTCCCCAAGTACCCCAAGTATATGTCTTTTTAAACATGGCCAGGGGTGGTCACCAATCTACTTTTCTGCATAGCCCACTTGTATGCCTGACAACCCTCCAGGTAAAAAAAAAATTCCTAATATCTAATCTCAACCTGCCCTGGTTCGATCTGGGGCCATTTTCACTTGCCCAATCCCTTGTTACTTGGTAGAAGAGACCAACACCCACCTTCCTACAACCTTCTGTCAGATAATTGTAGAGAGTGTGAAGGTCTCTCCTCTCTGGGTTAAACAACCTGGTTCCCTCAGAAGCTCCATAAGGGTTGTGCTGTAGATACTTTTCACCAGCTTAATTGCCCTTCTTTGGACTTGCTCCAGCACCTTCCTGTAACAGCTCTGCAGTCAGCCTTCCCCAAGAAGGTATTTTTGGACTATTTTAAAAGCTGCATTATAACAGTTTTATTACACTGCAGGAAGCTGTATAGAGATGAAAGTCACAAATTATATGATGACTGTACAGGTATATAATAGTTACACAGACAGAACAATACAGTGGTGCATTGAGTTCCTTCAGAGGTGCCAAATATTGTCCCTTCGCAAGATTTGTTGCTTTTTCCTGAGGAACTGGCCTTTCACCAGCAAAGCCAAGTGGTAACTTGCGTGCCTAGGCAATGCTTTTCTACAATGCTACTTTTCCCCATCCCACCACACTGTATGCTGCACTTTGGCATTATAGTTCTGTCAAAATCCCTACTTAGGTGAGCCAGTCTCTCAGTCCATCTACATACTGCAAGAGAATGTCCTTCTGCTTCCAGGGGAAAGCCACCCTTCCTGAGCTGCACCACCCTTCTGAGCTTCTTTCCATGGGAATTCTTGCTTTTATAGTGAGTTCAGGCCTATCCTCCTCAAGTTCAGGGTCTGTTTTCTGCTGCTCATCTTCTTATCCTGTGGTGCGATCCACTCCTTCATGTCTGTTGTAGCCAAAATTATGTTAGACCCCTGCAAATCTCTAGCTGTGTTCCTGGACAGGAAATTCTGGTCACCATGATGGACTCACAACACCCATAGTCTGTGACCTGCAGATTTCCTCAGGTTACTTCAAGAAAATTTTTCTAATTCCTCACCTGATCTATGGCATACCCCCACCACCAGGTTACCTTTATTGTGCATAGGGATCCTGCTGAGTTATATTCAGGCCATGAAGAGAATGGTTTTCTCCTGGAAATCAGGGATGCGCACATAGTACTCCTTTCTCTTTTTTTGACTGTGACTTCTTATGTATCTGTTCTTAATAAATGTTATTTTAAAGAAGCTCGTCTCTTCTGTTGTGGATTATAATTGCCACTAAGCTGTGGAAATGTTTGTTTCTTGACACTAGCACAGGCTAGCTAAGGTCATATGAGTCAAATAGGGTGTCTTAAATCCACATTTTACTGGGAAAATCACTGCTCTTTTCAGAGGCAGCTAAAGGCAAGTTAATAGGCATGCACAGAGAGAAAGTGACAGATTGAAGAAGGAAGAAACCCCCTGATTGTTTCTGGCATCACACCAACATGCCTCATCAAATGACAGATCAGCATGTGAAGAAAGATGAATCAAAATTACCCTCAATGGGTCAAGATGGTCCAATCTGTAAACCTTTTGTCTTTTTGCCTTGCCTGTAATTATGCATTGACATCCTAATTGGCCTTCTCCAAAGGAAAGGAAGAGTATACCTAGGCTTGGGGGCAGGTACAGAAAAGGATAAGGGAGGATAAGACCAGAGAAGCAGGTCAGTGACTTCACTTTGGTTGTTACTTAAAGCTCTTCTTTCTTTGTTATTATTCTTTCTTCTCCAGAACCAAAGCAGAAATGTCAGTTCTTTAAATTGAGCAGAAAATAATTGATCTTGTGGAATAAAAACACCATGAGAATTGGGCAAGTGGCCAGATTTGTTCCACAATATGAAACCCCAGGAGATTTCAGAACAGCAGTGAAATGCCCTGGAAAAATTGGCTATAGTGGATTTCACAAAGAACTTAGGAGCTGATGCAGTTAGCCACCACCAAACTGAGAATTAATGTATAAGGTTCTTACAAACATGACATGTTAGTGTCTGGCACAGCAGCTGGATAGTTCATTAACCCTTACACCAAACAAGCAGAAGTGTAACCAGATTATAGCTAGCTAAACTTCTACCTATCTTTCAGCACAGCTTTCTTCCCTTAAAATGATTCCCATGTTTTCTCAAAGGAAACATTAAAATTACTTTAACAACAATTAAAAAAAAAATTGAGCCACTCATTTTTTTGCAAGTCACTGTGTTTTCTGTGAGTCAGATGGTTGTAATAAGAAACTATTTGATGCTCCTATATTCTGCTAGCTTTCTTTCCCCTTCTGCAAGGGCAAGACTTCAAAATATTTAAAAGTAAAAATATTTCAACAATACAAAGAGTCCTTATTTCAAACTGTATTTTATATGTAGTTTTTATCTACAGCAATATTGTAAAATTATATTATTTACCTCCTGTAACTGTTTATCTCATTTACAGAATAGTCTTACTCTAGTTACAGAAAAATAAGAGTAGCAGTGAGCTAAGGAGATTTTATGCTATATTTGAGCAGGAAATTAAATCATTGTGTAATAATAACTTATGTTACAGGAGCATTTGTTTTGAGTAGAGAAGGGCAGAAATTTTCAAAATATTTATTTTTCTGCCATTTTTATTAATCACAAGAGCAAACAGATCAACTGGTCTTTGCTTACAATGACATGGGCACATCACTATAGAGTGCAAGAAAGAAGTTTAACACTTAGATACATCACACCATAATAATATCAAATCCACCTTACTCCAACACGTAAATCTTCCTTTTAAAACATGGGTAAATAATGTCCATCAGCTCTGAGTGGGATACACTGTTTGGCACCAAAGGCTTTTTGGGTAGCCCGGGGTATGTAGCAGCGTTGTTCAATTTACACTGGCAATAATTTCATAGGCTCTTTTCTAAGCAACTTTACTGCTTTTGTAAGACATGCTTATCTTCAGCATAGTTTGGTGACTAATGAATCCTACCTACTAAAAACAAACCCTGAGGGTTTAGTCAGTTGAGATGCCCATACCAATAGCAATTTGTATCCCAAGGAAACTGAGTGTCACCTCCAAAGTGACAAGGGGTAATGGGTACAAATTACTTCTGCGGAGATTCTAACTGTATTCCAGATTAAATTTTTTCACCATGAGAACAAATATACATTGGGATAATCTCCCAGCAGAAGTGGTGGATTCCACCATATTGGACATTTTTAACACTTAGCTTAACAAGGTCCTGGGCCGCCTCATTTAAACTATATTTTTATCTAGAAACATTGGACTAGGTGACCCTTGAGGTCAACTTCCAATCTGGCATTCTCTGATTCTGTGGTATGATGCTATGATAAAATTCAGAGTGCAAGAAACAGCTGCAGAAACTCTCATTTTTTCAGGTCCAAGCTGTATATTTCAAACAAAACACAGTGGTTAGAAACTGTGTAGCAACCAGTTTCAAACACAGATAGCAGGTGGGATGGTTTCTGTTTTCTTATTCACTTAAAGTTTTGTTAGCAATCATAAATATACTTCTCAAAAATCTAGATTAGATTTTCTAGTTCTTGAAGTATCATTTCTTGTCTCTCAAACCTGTGTATCTCCCCATTTCTCAAGACAATTTAGTATTACTGAATAGTAACACAATCAAAACCCAGGTTAATAACAGAATAAAAAAAATAATGAAACACAAGTATGAAGTCAATCTTCTCTGCTGCATAGCTTTCATCTGAGGAGAGGGTGGATCAAGTCTTGCCTTCTTAGTTCTAAACAAAAGGTCCCACTGGCTTTATTTGTAGGATTCTATTGCATGCTGGTGACTTGTTGGTTGTTGGCCTCTGTGTAGACTACCGTCAAGGATGTTAACTTATTTTAGATATAATTTTAACTTCACTAAGTACTACTTTCATATGTGGAAGAAACCCATAATATGTTATGGAAATAAATTATCTTCCTACCTTTAAAACAAAAATCTATTCCATATTTAAGGCAGAAAGAAAGCTCAGTCAAATTACAGACTGAATTAATTCCTTACTGAATAATTCAGATACTTAATATACATTCTGCTAAGGCTCACCAGTGTAAGGCCTTTCATTTTATATTTTATATATTTTTTTAGAATTTTGTAGTGTAAGGACATCTTCAACACAGAACTAATACAAGTGATAGTGACTAACCACTATTAGTCAATAATTACTTGTGCAAACTTTTAGTCTTCTTCCATGAATTATTGTACTATAGACATTGATGAAATCTCCTCTCCTCTTCCCTTCTTTTCTCTTAGATCCAAGGATCTAAGATTTCACCTTGTGTCTGAGAGGTAAAGTACTTCACTTGTTAACACAAGAATAATCCTCACATTTCCTTGCTGATTCCATGCTTAGAATGACGGGAACACCAGGATTTGGGGAAACACACATAATGTGCAGACTGCCAATAGACCAAATGGATGCAAATCATAATGTCATTTTTAGTATTTTTCAGTCATTTTCAGTCAGTGTTTAAGTTGCTGGATGCCTCTTAAAGGGTCTAGCATGCACCATATTGAGTTTGTGGTATTAGTTAAGGGTATGTCAATACTCAAATATATTCAAAGTGAATTCAGTGTGTAGGGGTTGATAATGTAAGATTCTCTGGTTTTATTTACATAGGATCTGAACAATTGTGGCCATTGCCTAAATCTGAGGAAAATGAAGGAAACTTATCTGAAAGTAACAGTAGCTTCTAAATGTTAACATATCAAAAAAAAGCTTACCACTGAAAGAAATCAAGACCATCCCAACTTGTCCAAAACCTTCCTCTATTACATAAAAGCAGCCAAATGAATTACAAATGTATCCTTCACAGGAACACAGAACAAGAACACTTACAGAAAATGCATGGAGTTTATGAGAAAAGAGATGTGACAACAACCAGCTTTTGGACATAATGATACCTCTAACTTTCAGTAAGACTAAGGACTGAACAACCTTGAACACAAAAAAAGACTCTTAAATCTCAGAAATGGAGCATATGGGGGGTCTTGTTTGTCTTGTTATGTTCTTTGACTTTTCTTCAGATATGAAAAGGTATTCTCAAGGATCACCAGAGACAAAGGTCAAGTTTAATACTACTTTAAATTAAATGAATTAATTAAAATTTAGCTTAGAGAGTAGTATAAACAGTGTGAAAGGCACTAAGTCTCTCTTCTGAAGAAAAAGTAGCATTACTGGCTTTTCAGCTGAAATGTTACAACAAACCATTTCATCAAATAATCTAAATAATCTCTCCTTTTGTTTCTCTCTCTCTCTTTTTTTAGCTATAAATTTACCCACCTTTTTTGTGTGCAGTTAAAATCAAGTCATACAAATTCAAATGATACAACAAATACAGATAATGTTGAAGTCTCATACAGAAAACAAAGTACGTATTAGAAGAATAACCTGATGTGAGATCAAGCAGTAGACATTAAAAAGAACTAGTGATGGTATTTAAAACTGTAAGCACAGAAGCAATAAGGTCAGCTTTATCTGCTGGAAGAATAATTTTCCCTGATGTTTTCTCTTGTTCTGTGGATCATTTTTCATATGGTATCTTTGGTTCAATTTTCTACAATTAGAGGGGATGAGACCAACAATTCTCATGATTATTTTAGACCCTAGCTCCAGATGTGTTGTAACTCTATGTTTTGAATATGCAAGGTTAGGAAAGAAAACAACTGAGCTGGCATCTACACTGCCTGGTGTTAAGGAAAGCATTCAATCGTGACATGTATGCTGTAAAAACAGGAAAGATTATTTCTGTTGAATCAGATAATGTTTAACAGATATTCCTTAGCTTATGAGTTTTCAGTTATTCCTGAATTCCTTTTATTTTGACTCACTCAAAATAGATGGATACTGGTTACTTATTTAAGGAAAAGGAATAGTCAGGTAAGAAAAGAAAAGCCTGTAATAACAGCAGTGTAGGAGTAGTTCTTTACATGCCCTTGAGTGTTTGATTTAAAGTGGGATTGCTTTTATTTGAAACATGAACAAAGTCTCATTAGGACCAAGAACTTTTAAGAGCTTTCCAAAATACAAATAAAGTAGTGTGTGTGTGTGTTATACATATATATATATGGGGGGATACATGAGCTTAGGTAGTTTATGGCACCTTTAAACATAAATCTGTTCATAGTAGGCAAAGCTTTGTGCAAACCACTGCTGAACAAGATTTTTTTAGTTTTTGGCAAATGTTCTTTTCCAACTATATCAAGATAATCTGTATTGCCGGGCACAGATTGTAACTTCTCTATTTAAAATGCAGGATGGTTACTTCCTCTGCTTGCTTTGTGCCTTTCTCAACAGTCAAACCAAACTAATCCCGTATTATGCCAAGAAACAAACTGTCGTGAGCTCCCAGCAGGCAGACTGGGACTCATTCTATGTCACAAGAAAGGCTGAGCTCTGGGCAGGTTCACTTCCTTGCTACATCATTTTTTAAATGACAGAAAATTGTACCTCCCATGTGTGACAGCAGTTTGATTAATTTTATGCTGGTAAAGGTGTGCCCACAGTGTACTCATAAATACACTAATAGCTTGCATATGTAAGGAATAACATTGGTTTCTTTAATTCCTGTGGGAGAGAGTGGGGAAGATTGTATTTTACACACGTAGACTATTTCCTTTGGTGCCAGATGCTAGTATATTGTGCTTACAGAAGGCCTAAAAGGTAACATCTGAAAATTTATAAACATTAGAAACACACACATACTTGAAAGGTTAGACATCAACTTTTATCTGTAATCAAATTATGTGATATCACTGCTTCAGCATAAAGTTTATTTAGCTATTTCAAAGCCAGTATTTAAGGTTTGTTTTACTGCTTTTATAGCATGCCATCCTAGAATGATCATAAACTCTCTCATCTGTGTAGGAGCATTGGTCATTTAGCAAGTTCACTTGCAATTGTTGTTTATATATGCTTCAGGGCTACAAAGAAGTTCACAGATGTGCTTCTAGGGAGGCAAATCTTCTCTTAAAAGATCATTTACAAAATGGAGACACTATGCAAAGAGACGTGTGCCACCAAAGTCAGAGAGAGGTTTGTCTTCACAGCTTTAGCCATTTGTTTTGATGGTGTCTTAATCCAGTCACAGCTTTAGCCATTTGTTTTGATGGTGTCTTAATCCAGACCCGGCCTGAATGCTTTCTCTTTAGTGCACAAACTCTGTAGCAAGGTCTCACATGTCAGATCCTTGGCTAGGGTACATCAGTAGTAAGTTGCAATAACATATCAGAATTATGCCAGTTAATACTGCCGAAGCTGGGTCATCTTATTTGACTGCCATTGAAAATCAGGCACACTTTTTACTTATCTTAAGTATATAGAACAAATACCACAGTAGAAGCACTTTGGGGTAAAACGAAGCACAGCATGCACTACTTCATTTTCTCTGTGACTCTCTGAAGGCAAATGTTGTCTCTAACTGGACTGAAACACAGTTTTCCTACTTATTTAGCCACCTTGCAGCAAAATAGAATTGGGAAGGTTGAAACAAACGAATGTCGTAAGACGTAGAAAAGATTTATATTAAACCTATGTAAATTCATGTAGACTTAATGCCAACTGTCTTTTGAAACCCACTTCACAGGACAGTATTTCTTATTTTCCATGATGTAATTTATTTTGGATGAAATAATACTAGGCCTGGAAAAAGCTCAGAAAAAGAGTAAGAGAGAATGCCGACTGACAAAACCGTTCAGGGAATTGCTTGAGCTGTTTACAAAATCTGAAACTCAAACCTCCCAGAACACATAGCTCTAACTAAACCTAGATTTTCTAGTATTAACATTCAACCAGCTCTTTGTACTTTGGACTAGCATACAGAACAACCATAGAGAATAAATTCAGCATTACAACACTTCAGTTTCCCTTTATGTTTTTCTTCTATTGTATCTTTTATAAAAGTATAATGGGAAGCTTTCTTTTGGTAAAGAGGTTGATTAAGTGTTCCACTTAATAGCATGACGCAAAGGATTATTTCTTAAAACCCCTGTTCCTTTTCTGACCAAATGGAGTTCTGTCAACTCTTTTGTTTGTACATGCACAACCTGTATTGAATCAAATTGAACAACGTAATTACACTACACTGAGGTAAGCCTTTTATTATTGTTAAGAGCCAAACATCAAGAGCCTGCTGTCTTTTTCCAGCTTTACCATCCCCTATTTTCCAGCAACCACTGCCACAGTAATCCCACTGTTTTAAATAGTTTTAAAAACAATTTCCTTTGAAACCCACGTCTGCCTCCACAGAAAACAGCCAAGAAAACAAAGACCAAGGTGACTGAAAGTCTGAGATATCTGAATCAAGATCCAGATACTGTGCACATTTTTGTCCTCATTTGAGGTAGTGTGGATACAGCTAGTGTCAGAACATTTGTAGACCCATTTGTACACTGAATTTTATGTTGAAGTGTCACAAAAAATATGAAATCATAAAAATACAGAAGGATCTAAATTCAGATACAAGATCACTCTATTGGTATTGAAACTGAAAACTACTAGCTTTATTCCAAATAGTTGTCCACCAGTGCGTTGTTAGAGAATTAGCCAGTTATGTGGTGTTGCTGGTGATGTTGTCAGAAGTGCTAGTATAATCATAAGGACTCATTTCAAATCCATAAGCTAAAAACCTTTTTGTAACAGGTAAAGTACAGGATAGCTGAACAGCTCTTGTCTGTGCAGCTGAAGATGGCAGTGTCCAAGTGTGCTAATTTAGTTCATTGGACACTGTACATAATTTGGAAAGAGCAATCAAAATTTTCTGGGAATGCTGAACAAATATTTCCTGACAAACTGTTCTACTTTAGTGATTTTGCTTTTAGCTAAGTCTCATGTAAGTAGCTGTACATGCTGAAATTAACAGCAAGTTTCTCAGACAGTGTCTGCTTCCCCGACTGATAACATTCAGTGTTATAGCTACAGCTTGAGAATGGTATGCAGAACCAAGGCCACTGCTCGGTTCTGAGGAACATATGCTTCAGAAATCTTGTGCTCCAGAAAGAGAAAAGGAGTAAAGAGGTTACACCTGCAACCCTCCTTCAGGGAGGAATGTACAAGACAGGTGACTAAATAGAGTATTCCATCCCATACACATCATACTCAGAATAAATTTGAGGGATCACGAGGGTGAAGCCCCTTCCTCTTCAACCTTCACCATTCCCTTTGGCCCTTCTTCACCTGTTCCTGCTCACTTTGGCATCCTGGGAGGATTCTGTCTGTTTGTCTGCCTGTGGTCCAGATCCGTGCCAGCCTGAATCCCTGTGTTCCTGCCTCCAGCTCCTGACTGCTGCTGACTCCAGGAGTCCAGCCTGGACTTTCCCAGGGCTGCCCTGCAGCCTCAGTGGTGACATGAAAGTTACTGGGGAAAGGGGAAGGAACATGATATCATTTTCCTGTATGTTTGTATAGACTTAATAATTTTTCCTTTTTTATCCTTACTGTTTCATTAAGGCTGTGTAGTTATGTTTCCACCCATAAGTCTCTTTCCCTTGTTATCTCTCTTTTCTTTATCAGGGAGAGGAGGGGGATTAATAGACAGCACTTGTCATTTGCTTAATTGCTGGCTCAGCATTAAACTGTGACACAAACTTCTGCCTTGACACCAGCTCTGTCACACTGGGGACAACTGAGTTTTCTTGTTCACTAGATCTTGACACCAGCTGAATAATATTAAGTTAGCTAGCCAATAATCCTACAAAGAGAGTCTTAATAATCCTACAAAGAGAGTCTTGAGCATAGAAATCAAAGTGAAAGGCTAGAAATACTGAGCCTGCAACACTACGGAAGTCTGGGTTCTCACACAAAACCAGACCCACACACAAATACAAAAACACAAACACACACGTACATTCTTCTGCACCCCTCAAAGAAAAAGAAAGAAGACAGAAGCGCTCTAATGGCATTTCACTAAGCTTATTTTTGAGAAGGGAACCTTTATAACCCTCTGACCATTGACAGGAAATCAGCACACCAGTGCAAAATTTGTTCCCATGGTTATGCAACCTACCCCGTGACATCAAAGTACTAAAGCAGAGGCTCTTATGATACAACATGTGAAAGAGATTGTGACAACAGTCCAGTAAGGAATTCCTTTGCTAAAACTTCATAAAGAGCAGCTTGTGTCTTAGTGTCAAACCAGAAGACAGAGATAGTAGCTCAGAAACATTCAGACAGCAAGGTAGATGTATTTACAGAATAGACACATTAAAAACCTGTACCTTGGCATCATCCCAGCAATTGAGAACAGCTATGTCAATGAACTCAGAGAGGCCTGTTATTTGTCTATCCAGGAAGGCTCAGCAGTAGCAATGTGAAGTAAATGGAGACCCCAAAGGTCTCCATCTGCCCTGTAGCATAGTTTTTTCAAACACTCACGTATCTTCACTGATAAATGAAATAAAGAGTCATGAAGGTTCAAGGTAAAAAAATCTCAGGTGGGAACAAAAGAAAAAGTGGATTCTTGATCTCAGGTTTACCCAGACTTCAGAGACTTTTACTAGAAAAGAAAACATGACCATCTAATGGAAAGTTTATTCAGACTGGAAATCTTCTAATTCTCATCTTTCATGGGAAATTTTCCTTCTCATATTCCCACTTAGCTCCAGCTTCTTCTTCTCTTCTGGGTAAGACAAGAGAACCTGTCAGTAACTGTAATTATCTGGGGAGAGGACAAATTAGTCAGTTTTCTATATTCATTCATGATAGCATAGTAAATTGCTGACAGAAATTAGGGTGTTGAATGCACAAGTAAATTGCAATATTTCCCTGTTCCACTCCACCTTCTGCACATCCTACACAGAAAGTGCACACACACATGCTGATTTACTTGCCTGTCCTTTATCCTCATTCTATGAATTTTGCCCTAATACACAACACAGTGCAGTGCATGACAGCATCTTCCACAAAGTAGTATTTACTGAATGCTCTTTCTATGCTTGATTTAACAAATTCCAGAAATGCTGCAATGTTCAACTATTTTGATTTCCATGTAATCCGTATATGCACTGAACCAACCTTTATACAGAGGTTTACTGGTTTTGAAATGCAAGATAGGGAGCAGCAGTGAAGGTCAGTTTGCTTAAAAAGTAAAAAAAAATTGTAACTAGTACACAGGTGCTACTATCTCTTAACTTCTACCATGTCAACTTCAACACAAGGCATGATGTATTAATATTTTGAGAACATGTATTTCTATGTAACTAAAGCTATGTTTCAAAGATTTTTTTAAAATATAGTATTTCAGCTTGTACATCAACAATACCAATCGCTCTGGGTTGATGTGGTGCCTTTTCTGATAGCAGGGAGGGAATCCCCAAAGGGGGATTAATAAATAGCTTCTCTCCTTACTCCAAAATGCCTGGCCATCAGTGAACAAAATGATGTTTGGCTGTGAGATTAGCATATTCAAGAAGGGGAAAAAACACCGGTGACTAAGAGCACTGCAGAGGAGAGGGCGAGGTGAGAGAAAGCAAGATGTGAAGAGAAAGAACACCACCAGGAGAAAACCACACCTGAGTAAGGCAATGCCAGAGCAGAGAGGCCAAGGTCAGTGACGAAGGAGAAGGAGAAGGTGCCTGAACAGAGAATTTTGTCTATGTCCCGTGATGAGACAGCAGCCTGACCCCTGCAACTCATGGAGGAGCACGGTGGAGCAGACCATGAAGGACCACGGCAGGGCAGTAGTTGTGGACCTGCTGCCCACGAAGGATGCTTTGGAGCAGACGGTGGAAGATTACAGAGCCGATGTTGTGGACCTGCAGGCACAGGGGGAACTGTTCCCAAAGCAGCCTGAGGTTCTGTGGGTCACCCGCGCTGGAGCAGTTTGCTCCTAAGGGATTAATTGTGTCTTGTGGGAGGGACTCATATTGGAGGGGTTTGTGAAGGACCCCACGTTGGAATAGGAATTCTTCCTGAGGAGGAAGGAGCAGCAGAAAACAACCTGTGATGTCCGTAGTGTACACCCTGCTCCCTGTCCCTCTGTGGCACTGTGGGGAGAAGGTAGAGATATCCATAACAAATTGGCACTTGGGAAGAAGGGAGGGGAGCGAGCGGCCCTTTTTGTGTGGCCCTTTGTTATTGGCCAGGCTCAAACCACGACACTGCTTTTGTTTTTAAAAAATTAATAATAACAACAATAACAATAATAAGCACAAGAAAAAAAAATTGAGATTAATTTAGTGTCAGTGAATAACTTCAGTGTCAGTGAATCTCACTTCGTTTAGTGAGATTCAATTAGTGTCACTGAGGACGTAAGTTTAAAAGTAAGTTAAACTCATTTCCATGGTGCTACCGGGCTCAGTGCATGTTTTTGAAAAAAAACAAAGGTGGGAATAATGGGTACATTATAGATTTTGATCACCTCAAGATTGCACTTTCTTTGCCTGTAACTTGTAGGAACTAATATTTAGCAGCGGCCTACCCTAGAGTAATTAATTATCTCTAAGAAAATATGTAGTGTATTCAAATAGAAATTATTTAATAGACCCACCGGTTGGGACACCTCTTCTAATTTAACCAGCATCATCAGATACCACGCAGTAAAGGTTCCTGGGAACAGCTGCACTTCAATTAATCTCTGACAGAAATACAGTAGAAAATTTTAGTGGGTTTTTTGCAAAAATTCTTTCTTGTAGACAGTGAAAGTCTGACATACTCCAGAAAAATATTTACTTTTTCATCTTCCAAAAGGAGTCTGAAGGCCAGTAACCTGACGAAAGCCTTCTTTAGCCAAAGTAATGTGGTAGTTACACACTCATCTCCTGTCTAGCATTTAATTATCCCAAATTTGTGCATTCTTCCTTCAATGCAACTATTTTTTAATATGGTACTTTATGCAAGCACACCAGCTTGTAACCCATCAGAGAATACAAGGATATTTATTCCAGCACAGAAGTATTTGTGGGAGAGAGGAAGATGTGGGACGACTAAAAGAAAATATTAAGGTCAAAGGTAAGTGAAGTGACAGACTTTCCCAGATCTTATAAGACAAAAACCCTGCTACTGTTTTTAGTACTCTCCACCCTGACATCTGTTGTCAGGAGCAGCTCCTGGATGTGGCAGACATCAGAAAAGATTAAATGTCAGCCAAGTTTTGCTTAATGTTAAGGTAAAACAAGAGCAAGAATTATATTGGGTTTTGTTTGTTTTAAATGTAATTAATAGTTTTATGCATACTGCAAGAACTGAAGACAGTGATTAGAAGTTACTCTTCTTTAGAAGGACTGACAACCCTAGATCTATTTGCACTACAATCATTTGTTTGCTTCTGAAGTAGCCTGAGGTGCTTCAATAAAGAAACTTGTATGTACAGAATAGTATTACGTCTCTCTCTCTTTTCTTACACTGAAAATGGAGCAAAGTCTATAATGGCTAATCTTCTGGCTTTCACTCAGGTAAAATTGCTCATGCCATGCACAAGATACTTATTTACTGGATATGACTTATGCAACACCTGTTAATTTCATTAAGACAACTAGAAGGCTGATCTTGGGTTTACCAGAGTGAAAGATTTATTTCTGTTAAAGCTTTAACAGAGGAAACAAAACTTTCTTTCCACAATACAAGATAAAAGTCCCCAAATGAGCTTAAACAACTCTAAAAATTGAAGCTGCTATTTTCTGCAGGATTTTAAACCTGGTACAGTATTAATGAAATACACTATAACAAATTTAGGTGGTAAAAAATTCTGTTTAAGTTGCAAACAAGCTTTGACCTTGATAAGCAGGAGCTATAAAATAATGGTAGTTACAAAAACATTAAATGTGTACTGTGCTTTACAGGTTAGCATGAAAGTCACTCAAAGCTCACTTCAGAACACCAATTGAAATTATCACTCAAGCAGAAATAAAAACAAATTAAAAGATTTCTGTAGGGTACATATTAAAAAAATCAGTTTCAGTAATCCCATTCAAATGATGAAATTATGCTTTTGCCTAACATAACACAATATTCGTCTCACACAATTAAAACCACAGAACGAGATGCACTCTTGTCATTTCTCCTGGGTACTGGTTCAAATACTCCTCAATCATTCCTACCAAGATGACACCAGACTCTTTGAAGAGATCGCATTTTCCATGGCAAAATGAAAAGGTAAGTTAAAAAAAAAAAAAAAGCAGAAGAGCAACATGAAAAAACATTTTAAATTTATTAATTCTGCTATGCTTTGTTGAAGCTGCTTACATGAATTGTGTTAAAAACACATTATGATTTTTGAACTTGATATGAGGACACATTTATTCTAATTTTGCTTTTGAGCTATTCCTCTTGATTTTAACTGCATAATAGGTCTATATGGCACAAGAATGTTTGGACTCGGAACATTTTCATAAATCTGATGCAAAAGTGTTCTCATTGAAAGAGATATGTAGTGGATAGATAAGGAGGCAGACTTGGGGCATCATCCTATGAAATGGGACTGAAGGAGGACATACCTCAATAGGCTGGTTTTGTGCCATTCAATTACATTTTTGTTCTAAGGAAAACTACTGGTCCTCTGACATAAAAGAAGGATCATGTGCTCTGGGACTTCATCTTGCATCTTTTCAAAACAGTGATACCCAGAACATTAAACTCTTCTTAATAGCGTATACACTGGAAAAATAAGATGTACTTTCCTACAAAATCCTATTGTAGTTTTTAGGCTTTGTAAAGATATGTAGTGGATAGATAAGGAGGCAGACTTGGGGCATCATCCCATGAAATGGGACTGAAGGAAGTCACACCTGAATAGGCTGGTTTTGTGTAGATGAGGACGATAAGGATAAAACAAAGGATGGACTGAGTATGCATGTGCTCCACATGTGCTCCACATTGTCTCTTGTTTTTATACATATGCTAATTAATTTTTTTCTGTGTGTGTGGAAATGGAAAGTCAGGTTTTCATTTCACAATTGAGCCTTTCCCCCCTACAAAAAATACAGAAACATCTGCCTAATACATTTGTATTTACTTAAAAAAAAATTTGTAAGTAGTAATATGATGAATCTGTTTTAGTCAAGGGACACTGGAGCTGTAAGTGCCAAGGGGTAAGAAGAGATAGAATAATACAGATCTGGTATGAATTTTGTGTGAAGATCCCATTCCACCCCCACTGCTAACCTTGAATTTAGATTTCCAAATTTATATTAGCCTTGAAAATAATTGTGGGGGGATGATAATAGAGAGACTATGCGTTCAATGCAGTGTGTAGCAATCTGTCTGGCAAATGGAAGTGTTAGTACCTCATAGTTCAAGGCAATTTATTTCTTTATTCAGCCTTTAAGCATTCACATGCTTCTAATCACTGGCCTTTCTTTACATCCATGATAACCCAGAAAATGTTCCCATAGCCTCAACACATCCTGTGGATTTTAAATGTAGCACTGGGCAGCTCTTGAGTCTTGGCAGCAAACAGAGCTGCTGAATATTGCATCTCTCAGTAACCAGCACTTGTTCCTGTGGTGAAGAACCAACATTTTGTCACCTGCCAGTGGTGAAGAAAACTGGGAGCTCACTATAAGCAATTCAGATTCAAAGAAAAGGGTGGAGAAAGAAAATGTGCATGCTACCAAAAATAGTAAATTAAGCCACACTCCATCAGCTTACATAACATAAAACTAATAGCTGAGGTGGGAGAGCCTACAATGACAGCATCATTCCCATTTCCAAAGGCTTCATACAATTCTCAGAAAGCTGAAAGATTAGCTTCAGAGAACAAATGGGTTAAAATCAGACAGAAAACTCATTTCTGTGTTGTTTTAAAAGGCCAAATGTTTCAAAGGATGGGACAATGTATGAATGGCATTTAAACACTCTCATCTGCCTGAGTAAAGTGAAACCTTTGCTCTGTTTCAGACATTACCAAATTTACAGCAGTAAATTTGCCTACAACTGTCTACAACTTTGGCCCATGAATGTTGCTGGATGTTTTGGTTTGGTTTTTTTGTTTGGGTTTTTGTTTTTTATAATATAGAATCATCAGCTTTAAAACAGATGTATTAAATGTGGTAGGTGATAATGCAATGATAATACAATAAATTGTACATATTGACTTGTGTCTTCACTGTTGATTTCCATAAGGTACAATCCTCTACAGATCACTATCCTTTCCTGTAAAAACCTGGTAAGGCAACTTGTACATAACCCTGAAGGATGGCAGATAGGACAGTCAATGCACTAAAAACGGCTTATAACAGAAAGGACACAATTTCCAACAGTGTGCAAAACAGTGTGTTCAGCTACATGCACACACACTGCAGGGAAAATATAATTTATACCACATACTTCTTAGAATTGATTTAATGTCATATTCTTGGTTTAACTTTATTTTCCTTCTTCTATAAAGCAAAGGACAAAAGAGGTAAAGACATGGAACTTGTCTCTCAGACAAACCTACACTGAAAAACATCAGTGGATAATAAACATTGTAACAAGTTTAATTTCTGCTGTGCAACTCCTTGCACAACACAGACCTAGTGAGTGTGATTCCATGCATGAGAGGTTGCACATGTTTTTACTAAAATAATCCTACATTATACTTTTAGCTTAGGGAATTGGTTGAGCAGTAAATTCTCATCTGATGTTTCCCCTACACTTATTTCAGCCTAAACTCACATGAAAAATAGAACACTTTAGACACTTGGAATTTCCTGTACAAAATGAAATGGAAAGGGAATATTCTCAAACATACAATCCATGTATAAGCTCAGGCGTGGCAGCTCTCAGAAATTTTTGCATGTGAATCCATCAGGAACCACTCAGCACAAAGGAATGTATAGTGCACTCCTTGAGCATCAGCATCAGTAAAATGCATTTTAAGGAGAGATACCCCTTCCATTTGCCCCCCCCCCCCGGTCTCTTTATTGCCTCTCCCTTCCTGTCCTCCCAGAATCCCCAGACTCTGTTCCCTTCATCCCCTAGGTGCAACACAACTATGGTATTCTGTTTTCAGAAAAATAAGAAGTATGATACTTGCTATAGGTGGCTCAGTTCTAAGGATCCACTTCAGAAAACAGTGACAATGACATTTCCTGACATCATGTCACAGCTGTGTGGCCATCTGACCAATCTTATAAGCAGACGTATTTCCTACCCTAAAAACCTCTTTTTCTTCTACTTTCAAAAATTGTGAAAGGTAAACCATTCTTTTTTTTTTTTCAAAATCAGGATAAAACTGAGACTATTCCAGTAGCCCCTCAGAGAAAGTTACTTTTTGTTCTAACCTGCAAATAGTAATTCCTTTAAAGGTAATAAACCCATTTTTTAAAGTAAAAAGGGTACATGGGTTCTTACAGAGACAGGACAGATTCATGGCATTTCAATAGACCTTGGAGCAGTTTCCAAAGCTCAGTCCATTCTGACTTAAATTTCTTTTGATTAAGCAGGACATGAGGAGACAATCTTCACTGAGACAAACTTGATGTAATATGCAAGTCAAATTTTAAATAAATGATTTTTAATTTTTTTTTTTTTTTTAAATTTGCATTACAGATCCTACTTGGAAGTCACTATCTATTTACAAGTGATCTGTGTCTGCAGATCAGGCTGGAAGTTGGAAATCTTCTCAACTAGTTCAACTAAAATTAAGAGACTCTCAACTTTCAGACCCAGGTACACTTCATATGCTATTGTCTAAATGTCTAGAAATTATCTCCGTGTCTAACTTATTTTAAAAAGCAGAGATGCCTTTTCTGCTGTTTTGAAACCAAAGTGAGATAGCAGCTAAAAAACGTCAGGATTAATTTTGACTTCAAGTACTGAAGTGTGTCAGGTCCTCATGGAAAAAAAAAAAAACAAAACCAACCAAAAACCCATCAAAAAACCTCTTGCTAGACTCCTTTTTGAGTGCAGGAGCGTTCCGATTGCTGTTCTCAGTCTTTAGTTTTTATCCATGTATTATAATACTGACCAGTGAGTGAACATTTACCTGAAGCTGATAAAATATATTATTTTTGTCCTGAAAAATTCAGTCTTACTGCTAAGCAAATCTATTTCAATAAATAATCTCAAAGAAAAAAGTATGTTTTCTTCACCTGCAATAAGCAAATTTTCACCATTAATTAGCAAGGACTTCCTTGACATAATCTTGAACCTAATATACAGTAAAAGTAATAAATTTCAGGTTGTGGATTTTAATCATGATGCAAAAAAACTTGCTTGTATTCTGTTCTTATTTATTGTTTTGCATACAAGCACTTATTTAAGCTGCACAATTGTTGGAAAGCTCACAAAAATATTTTTAAAAGTTTATACTAATAAAGAAAAAAAAAAGTCCTGCTGCATCCTGCGATGGTAAGGCCTCACTTGGAGTACTGTGTGCAGTTTTGGGTACCACAAGATGAAAAAGACATCAGGCTATTGGAGAGCATCCAAAGAAGAGCCACAAGGATGGTGAAGGGCCTGGAAGGGGTGGGGAGCAGCTGAGGTAATTTGGATTGTTCAGTATGCACATACATGTGCTTATAGCAGCACACAGCTTCCTCACAAGGGGAAGAGATGGGGTTTTGATTTCTTCACTGCTGGGTTTGTTTGGTTTTTTTGGGTTTTTTTGTGTGTGTGTTTTGTTTGGGTTTTCTTTAGCTTCACTATTAAAATAAAAATTATAGTTCATCACAATAGACGTATTCTGAAAATTACAACACATTCAGCTACAGACCCCATCTTTTCTAACTTTGTTTACAAGCTCTGTTTCTTCCCCCACAGATTCAGATATCTCAGAGCAACACAAAGCATTGTAGAAACAGCCAGAGAAATCTGAATTCAGCTTGTACCAAAATGATGAAACACAGAAAGGAAAAATTTTGAATATTACCAACTCACCCTTTTTGTGGATTTGTCCAGCCTCAGTGGAGATATTTTGCAAACCAGAAACTATTAAAATGGTAGGAACAATCCAGATAACCCATAAAATAAACTATAACAGATGAAGCAAGAAGGCAGACAATGTGTGCTCTTATGCTCTTAAGTACCAAACATTATTAAATTTTTTTTTCCACAGGCTCTGAGCCAGGCAATAGATAATCTGTTTTGAAACTTGAAGAAAATTAGAGAAAGAAAGGACATCATATATGAACTGCTTTCAGTTCATATATGTTGTGTAAAAAAAAATCATGTTATTATCATGAGTTTAAAGATCAGCTAAGCTACCTAAGTGGAAAGAGAGGCCTCAGTACAGGAGTCTAACACTAATCTGAGCTTTGGCAGATGTCATGTGTAGTGTGGCTTTTACACATGCTAGAATATATTTATGACCATGTCTTTTTTGTGTGTGTACAAAGAGACAACAAGCACTTGCTATGGGTTCTCCTGTGTCCATTGCATCTCAGAGACTCACCTTGTCCTAAGACTGGGCTATACAGTCATAAATGACAGCACCATAGCCGAAGCCTAAGTTGGTATGATTGCAATGTATGAAGGAATCAATAGAACTTGATATCCTATAAGGTTTTCTTACACCTACTACTTGTGAAAAGATTCCAAAGTAGATATAATATCAGCCACTGAAGAAAATAAAGCAATTTTTTTTCCAGCAGCAGCATGTGATCATCTTTCTCTAAACAGAAACAGCCATACTTTAGCTGTGTAGACTAGCTGGCAGAACTGAAGTTTGCATCCACTTAGAAAACAAACTCTTTAAGTAGCAGAGATGATGATGATTATTTACTATAATTATTATGCTATATAATAAAAATGATAATCATTACTATAATAGTAATGCAATTATCATATATTAATAGAATAATTACTGTTTTATATAATAATTATTTAAAAGAACAATTTAAAAGTTAAATTCTTTTATACTGACAAGTCTGATAAACTCTTCCCCAGCACCTCACAATCTTTTCATGCTCAAATCATGACTACTGTCTGTAGAGAGAAAAGGGGTTGACATGGCATTCTCCTGAGGAAACCCTTGTCTTTGAATCTGGTAATTTCCTTTCACTCTTGTCCTTCATTACATGAACTCACTGAGTGCCCAAACACATTTCAACATTTACTACACTGGATACAGTGATGGGTCTGGGGCTTGAAATGTACTGAGAGGTGCATTTTTCCAACATCTGGCCAAAACATGTGTAGGGAAGAGAAAACCTCCAGTGCTAATGAGGCACAAGTCAGCCAAAGCTGTTAGGAACACCCAGTGTATCACATTTAACCATAGATTTGTACTACGATGTGTTCCTTAGGACTGCTGTGGAATAGAAAATTTGTAAGCTTTTGAGGAGTATTTTCTTGATTCTGATCTCATTTAGTGAGGAGCAGACAAGAGAAAAGACCAAAATTTACCATAGTATTCCATCCCATACATGTCACACTCAGTATAAATTTGAGGGATCATGAGGGTCATGGCCCTTCCTCTTCACCTTTCACTTTGTCCTTTGCTTTCAGCATCCTGAGAGGATTCCATCTATTCGTCTGCCTGTGGTCCAGATCCATATCAGCCTGAATCTGTGTGCTCCTGCCTCCAGCTCCCAACTACTGCTGACTCCAGGAGTCCAGCCTGGACTTTTCCAGTGCTGCCCTGCAAGCCTCAGTGATGTGAGAGTTACTGGAGGAGAGGGGGAAGGAACATGGTATTGTTTTTCTGCATATTTGTATATATTTTTTTTTTTTTTCTTTTTGTCATTACTGTTTCATTGAAGCTGTGTAGCTTAGTTTGCAACCTGTAAGTCTCTCTTCCTTATTCTCTCTCCTTTCTTTATTAGGGAGGGGGATTAATAGAGCGCATCTGTCATTCTTGACTGATGGCCCAGCATTAAGCATTGACAGTATACTTATGAAGTCTTCTTCCTTTTTTGCAAATGTTTCACATAGGATAAAGCCAGATAAAGGGCATTTAAGCTCTAGGTTTGCCCAGAAAAGATTACTCTCAGTCTAAACACCAGGAATAACCAGAAAGTTTTTCATTAGCTTTTGTACAAAAGCGTGTGCCACATAAATAGGAGGACATCAGCTTAGGACAGACTGCAGGACAGCCATAGCTAACAAAGTTTCATCACACCACACATGATACAGGATCAGGAGACACACAATCATTAAATTAATCCTTTACCTTCCCTACCTCTGGGACATGACTTCCGTGTTTCAGGAGAAACCTTCCCCTCCTGTTGATGGAAAGGAACTACCTCAAATGGTAGTGGCTGCATGAATACCTGATAACAAAACTGTGTGAGGGAACTGACAATGGCTGTAAAACATCAACAATGTACCTTCCATCTTTCCTTACTCTCTTTCTTATCCATAAGGCTTATCCTAAAGGCCTGAACCATGGAGATAAATGCAACATAAATTTCAAAGTCAAAAATAAAACAGAACCTAAGGATTTGACTCATAATTTTAAAAGACTAACTTTGCATGGGAACCTGCTCAAGTACACTGAAAGTCTTGTCTTGTTATTCAGGAGAAGGCAAGACTGAACAGAAAATCTCAGTGTAGAATAGAAGTAATTGCACATTCAGAAATAGGACAAGAGAAGAAAAGAAAAAAACCCAACCTAAACAAACAAACAAACAAAATGAACTGAAAATGGATTTTCTAATAGGATGCTAGTGTGTTGTGATATGACCCAAAAACTGGACATGGCCAAACAGTGTCATTACAGCTCAGCTAATGAACAACAAGCACTAAATAAGCTTCTCAAGAAACATTTGGTCAATGATCTTGCTGATTATTGCACAACTTTCTGTTACCCCATGGTTATTTGAATTCCCTGGCTTTAATTAACTCAAGGAAAAGGATAATTTGGCTACCTCTTTGTACCTTCTGAACTGACAAAAGTTGTTTTTTTTTTTCCTTTTGGACAGCTCAGGTTTCCCGTTCGTGCATAGTCTGTCAATTCTCATTGACCTTTTAATGTTCTTCCTGCATTTAAAAATAGATACTTCATCTCATTGCAGACCACATTCCTCAGAGATTTTACCACAAGCCTTTTCAGACAGACCTGCTGTGCAAGGCTAAACCTGGCTTTTTGCAATGTTGTGTTGATTTCCTTCATAAATGATATGATTTAACAGGCAGAACATGTTTAGCAAAGCTCAGTTCTTAAGTTTAGAATTACAAGCACATCTTTTAGATATAATAAAGAATATTAAACCATCATAGTAAGAAAAGGCTCTAAACTGATTGAATGGGCAGATCTAAAGAATTTCCTTTATGAACTTTTAAATGTATATTGTTCATCTTTCTGCCTTACTTCACCATTTTTTATTAAATAATTACCACTGTGATTTAAAATAAAACCCAAACAGTACCCACAAAAGAAGTGATAATTTTTTGTAATGATCCTCCCTATTAGTTACCTGAAAACAAATGACAGGGTCTTAGTTTGCCTTTCTCTTACTCCTGGTGCTGCCAAATAGTTCTGGCTCAAACGTCTTGTTTTGGCTCAGAGCAGAAGAAGCACAGTAGAGCTGTATTTAGTCTGCAGTCACTGGCTTTTACCTCACATAACCGGTCATATACACTGCTGGAATACATTTCTTCTATTGGCAATTTTTTGTTTATAATGACAATGGTAAATTAGCATGAATTATGTAGAAAGAATAACATAATCACTTTTTATGTATGTGCAGACACCAATCACAATCTAGAGAGCAGTGTCAATGCTTCACAGCAATGAAGATGGCAGAAGCATACGGATCTCTAAGCTGACCTGGTGGTTCCAACCACAGAAACAGTAATTTTGTAGCTTCTCTGCAGGCTCCTGGAGTGCTAGGAGACTGAAGAGTCCTACTTCCTTCTGTCACAGGTTCCATTGATTCTTCCAGCTATACACCAGGTAACCTCATATTGTTTATTTGCTCTTGTTGGAGAACTGTGCCTGTCTGTTTAACCATGGCCTATGCTGGAATCATAATCAGGTCCTACCTCAGAATGCAGGGAGAAACATGATGAAATTCAACAAGGGGAAGTGTAGAGTTTTGCATTTGGGGAAGAACAACACGATGTCCCAGTATAGGTTGGGGGCTGACCTGCTGGAGAGCAGTGTAGGTGAAAGAGACCTGGGGGTCCTGATAGACAAGAAGATGACCATGAGCCAGCAATGTGCCCTTGTGGCCAAGAAGGCCAATGGCATCCTGGGGTGCATTAGAAAGGGTGTGGTTAGTAGGTCAAGAGAGGTTCTCCTCCCCCTCTATTCTGCATTGGTGAGGCCACACCTGGAGTATTGTGTCCAGTTCTGGGCCCCTCAGTTCAAGAAGGACAGGGAAGTGCTTGAAAGAGTCCAGCGCAGAGCTACTAAGATGATTAAGGGAGTGGAGCATCTCCCTTATGAGGAAAGGCTGAGGGAGCTGGGTCTCTTTAGTTTGGAGAAAAGGAGACTGAGGGGTGACCTCATCAATGTTTTCAAATATGTAAGGGGTGAGTGTCAGGGAGATGGAGTTAGGCTTTTCTTAATGGTGACCAGTGATAGGACAAGGGGTAATGGGTGTAAATTGGAGCATAGGAGGTTCAAGTTGAATATCAGAAAAAATTTTTTTACTGTAAGGGTGACAGAGCCCTGGAACAGGCTGCCCAGGAGGGTTGTGGAGTCTCCTTCACTGGAGACATTCAAAACCCGCCTGGACATGTTCCTATGTGATGTACTCTAGGGGGCCCTGCTCTGGCAGGGGGGGTTGGACTAGATGATCTTTCGAGGTCCCTTCCAACCCCTATGATTCTATGATTCTATGATTCTATGATTGTGGGGGATGCTTTTTGCTGATTTCTGACAGTGTCCATTCATTTTTATGCCTTATCACAGCACACTTCCTTTGTTAATTGCACACCATAGAAAAAAATTTATTAGAGCCTTGAAACATGTTTACAACTGATGGAGTTTTATTTTAAAGTCTATTAAGAAATGGTAAATTAACTGAATCTATTTTCTTCAGCATATTTTCATGGTAGCCACTTTAAAGATATTTTCTAATCCCTGTGTAATTTTTCTGCTACACCATTAAATGGTTCAGATTTCTTTCATCTCATTATATGAGATGTCTTGCAGTTTCTCTGTGATTTGGCATCTTCTGTTTCTGATGTTCCTACCTGCTTTGAGACCTTTTAATCCTGTTGGGCAGAACACTGCGTTTTCTAAATACTAAGCATACCTAACACATTCAGGAGAGAAGAATGCACTCATGTCCTGATTTAAGTCAGGATAGAACCAATTTTCTCTCTACTAATTTTATTTTTCAGTTGAGTCTCTTCTAAGCAACTTAACTTGCTGAAATTATAAGCGGTTTTTAGTCAGTGTCTCCTTCTAGCACTGATAACACTCAATGTTTATAGTTATTACTGGGCAATGGTATGCAGAACCACAGCTACTGCTTGGTTCTGCTAAACATCTTATGATCCAGAAACAAAAGAGGTTAAGGGGTCACACTTGCAACCTTCCTGTGGGGGAACTAGACCAGACAGATTACCAAAATGGACCAAATGAAGTATTCCATCCCATACATGTCAAACTCAGTACATATCTGAAAGTTCACAAGGGTGAAACTCTTTCTGTCCATGGCTAGTGTCTTGAGGGAACTCAGTCCATTAATCTGCCTTTGATCATAATCCATGCATCCCTGAACCTGGGTATTTCAGCATCCAGCTCCCATCTGCCCATGACTTCAGGACTCCAGTCTAGGACTTTCCCAGGGCTGCCCTGCAGCCTTGTTGATGACATGCATGTTATTGGCATAGAAATGTGGTATCTCTTTTGAATATATTAGTATATATTTGTATACATTTAATTATTTTCCTTAGAGGTTAATATAGAGCATGTGTCATTCGTTTAACTGCTGGTGCAGCATTAGACTGCGACAACTGGATTGTATACACAGAAGGTAGAGAAATACTGGTCATGTGAGATACACAGAGCAAAAAAACCCAGAAATTACTCAAGCATGCTATATTCAAAAGCTTATTGGTGAACAGAAAAACAAACTTCTGAGCATCTTATTGCTATTTAACACAGGAATTCCTAGTTCTTTTGATGACCACATCAAAAGAACGCAGGTGCTATGTCCTTTAAGTGACAGAGAGGTAGCCAGTAAGTTAAAGCTGTGGAAAAGAGAGAGGCAGGATACAATGGAAATCGTAGTCCCATGACCTAGTCTGCTATTTCATGACATGAAGACAGTTTTTATTGTTACGGTGAAAGATACCATATGAAGCATGAAGAAGCATTTTTTTCAGCCAGGATGCCATTACACTGACAGCACGGATAGCCCAGGGCAACTTAAAGATGCATTCTGTTTTTCTCAGAACACATCTCTCTCATCATTAGAACTGTTGCAAAAACCCTCAATGTAGAAACAGGAGGAATGAGGCAATCTGTCTCCCAAACTATGCAGATTTTTAGTGCTTTCACAAGTTAATAAATGGACTCATGGTTATAATGCATTTAATTTTTTTCCTCATATCTGCATCATAAATTCTAAAGGGGATCATGCCAATCAATATTTATGCTCATGTTTTGTATATCTACATAAGACTAGTACTTATTGAAAGATACTATAGCTTGAAGATCTGATTGAAAGGTTATCTTACTCTCTCTTTGTGAGTGTGGCTGTAAAATGTGTAAGCAGATTGTAGCTTTCCAAGCCTGCTGCTGCCTGCAGGTAACCGGAGAAGAGTACTCTGGATTTCAAGGAGTAACAGCTTAAAGACTGAACAAAATACAATGATTCTGCATAGAGTAGCAATACCGCTAAAAAGACATAGAAAATTACTTAGCAAGAACAAGGCCCAACTTTTTGGCTTTTTTTCTCTGAAAGGATTATTAGTGGACTTAACTTCACTCATCAACTTATCCTATTGTCTCATCTCTTAAATCTTATTACACTTATAAAGCAATAAAGGACCTCAGAGGACAGACACCATTAGATGGTCTTTATTTGTAAAAAAGAACTTAATGTTCAAAGAAGTAAAGCTGAAATTCTGTTTCAGCTGTGTTAAGCCCAGCTTCCTGAGATAGTATCATAATTAGGCTGAAGAAAGCATACTTGTATCTCCTCAAAGTCTTAAAGTTCCCTGAATCCTGGTCTTCCCAGGGAATGAAAACGTCAACTTTAAATTCACTTTACCAGCCACATGGGTAATTCTAAACATTAAGGACCTGGAACCTAATGGATTTTCATTGACATTTAGACACCTAATTGCTCCTTACACGGGTTAAAACTACAATCTAGAAACCTCAAAGATGTGAAGGACAATGTATATATACAAATACATCTTAAACATAAGCTCTTTGGACTACATCTGGGCATAACAGGCAGCCATCAAAGCTAAGAAAATTTGCCTGCTGTGAGGAACCTACTTTGATTCTTGAATATCAACAGACTTTATGCCCACAGTTCAGCATGAGCCTTGCTATTTACTCTGTGAAATTTTGAAACCAGAGCCTGTATTCATGATACACCCTTGAGCAAGGAGTAATGTTCCCATTGGGTATGGGAAGTAATTCTGTCTCTTCTGTTGCTCAGTATAAAGGGCCTCCAAGCAGGAGTTGGCAATTGAACCAAATTACATATAATTGTTCATGATGAATTTGCAGGGCAGGTTAAAGTTTGCTAGGAACTCGGCTGAGACCACCATACTTATTTAAGTTTGGTTTGGCTTGTGTCCAGTACTTTACTCATTAAACTACAAAGCCTTTGAGAGTTTTGTGTTTTGTTCTTTTTAACTCTCAAAATATCTGAATATCTGAATCCCAAGCCAAAACCTGCCACACAACAAAACAAATTAGTTTTATGCTACTTGCTCTATCCCTTCTGTTTGGGTCATTCAGTGGGGCAAGGCTTTGTGGTATGCTACAAAATCACACCATCACCTGTCTGGTGAACATTAATCACTATCTGCCTCTGAAACTGTTTTGAAGAAGAAAGAAAAACAAAATACACTATTACTTAATTTAGCAATAATTATTGGCCTGTGTTTCTTTCTCCCTTTTCACTCTGCAATTTCAATTAGTAAGTAATTGATAAATTCTTGTTTGGGAATGAATCCTGGGGGTGATTAAAAGAAATTTTATTTTTGATTCTCCTTTTATTCATGCTTCATTTACACTGCAAACTACACAGAAAATACAACTACAGGACTCAACTATGCTGCTATCAGACATGAAGCAGTAAGAGCCTAAACAACAAAGCTTAAGGCTACAGGTTGCTCAAATGTTTAGTACTAATTTTCCAGTATTCATCTGACCTGCTTATGGTATGTTCCATTTTGTGGGCTTGTTTTGCAGGGTGCCTACCCAATTCTGCAGTGCTGGCTGCTGATTTTGATTCTTTGTTACCACTGCCATATTTGCATTCTGGAGCATCTACAGTCTCTCTAAGTTTCTTTGAAGTTATTAGATAGACCAAAAACCACATAATCTGGGGTGCATAGATCTTTCTGAGATCACGCAAAAGGAATGACTGAGTGCTATAAACCAATGAGGCTGTGAAAAGGGCAGCAAGAAGTACAAAGGTGGTTGAGAAATGTTAGTCATATGTTTAATGGACATTATCAGTCTGCTAAAAAGAATAAAGGACTAACAAATTCTCTACTCTGAGGAACTGGTTGGTGATGAGGAGGTAGAAGGAGGGTAACCATGGTGCAGATGTTTAAAACTTCTAGATTAACACACAAGATTTCTCCAGACCTCCTAGGATTTAATATAGCTGCTGAAATCCTTCACACTTCTTAAGTCACTGACTGATATTTCAGTGCCAGAGTCCCATGCTTGTTGTGATCTCATGGCAAAGCCAGGCAAAAAGGCTTCATTTTTTCCTTGGCTCAAGCTGTTTACTTCTCCTTCCATGTGCCTCAGCAAATAATGCAGTCCATGCCACCTCAGAGGGCACAAGGATGGGAAAAAGTAGCTTAGATCCATCAGAACTGAGAAATACAACCCAAGCTTTTCTTTAAACTTTTTGGAGCACGGGCAAATATCTTGTTCTGCTCCCACTGATGGTACCCCAGTCTTGGGAGAAAAGTAGTAGTGTTTATTAAGTCCTACTGAGACAATGGATGCTCAGCACTATATGCACATGATACACAAGTCCCAGGTCTTCCTACACTCTGCAAGTGCACAGAACCTCTGGTTATATATTCTCTCAGTACTATGCTTAAGCCAAACTCTAAAACTAGATCTCTAAATTGCACAAACTCTGGAGCATCTACCTGTGGAGGATTGGTTATGTGACAAGGGCCACGTAGACATGTTGCAGATGGCTGAAGAAGTTCTTGGGAAACATCAAACTCAGCTAGTCTGATCTGCTGATGTTACGTAAATATTGCTAACTATCCCCTTGTATGGGCACTATATCCTTGACTGTAGCCATTATACAACAATAGGATGCTTGTGGTTAGCTGAATATGCAAGATAAAGACGTGAGAAACCAGAAATCAAAGGTGGAGCTGACCTATTAAAGCATTATCCAATAGAATAGTTAGATTACAGAATATGTATCAGCTTATTAAAGAACTGCATAAAAATGCTGTGTGATGATCAATAAAGGGTTACTTGCTGATAACTCATATTGAGTGTCCCTCGCTGCGACACCTACCTTCCTTTGTGATCACTTTCATGCTAGGAATAGCAGTGATACATAATCAGAAGCAATTCCATTTAGCTTTCTCTTAACATACATATTTTCCAGGACAAATTCTAAAAATTAAAGCTGTAACTTCCAATATTACCAGTCTCCATATTTTAATTCTTATTTTTGAGCAAATTAAAAAGGTGTCTAATTCTTAGCGCAGAAAAGATTAAATCAGAATGTTAAGTTTACTTTGCAGAAAACAATACAAAAGTGTCTGATCCTGACCTTCATCCACGCCTTGTATGAGCCAGATAGAGGAAAAATGCTGACAGCAGTGAACTGACCACCTGAAAATTACTCAGGAGCTGGCTGGGGAAGAAGTCGAAAACAACCAAGCAAAAACTCCAAAGAGATATTTTGATTTAAAAAAACCCATGATTTCTCAAGATCTCAACAACAAAACCAACCAACCAAAAAACAAAACCCCCCACTTTCTCATTTTTTTAATACATACTAAAACCAAGATGAATAGGTTTACAAGTAACATGTTTCAGAAGACATTTCCAATGGAAGTCTACATTTGTGTTGAATTAAGTCAAACCAAACTGAAAAGAATTATCTTCTATTCACATCCTAATACCACTAAGAAAAGTACACTGTTCTCTTTACAACATGACGATGAAGTTCAACTACATGCTTCTTTTAGCAGGCTGTCAGTACACTTTGTCTTTTGATCCTTTTCCCATTGTGAGATATGGTAGTTCTCTCTAATAATAATAATAATAATAATGAAAAAAAAAAAAAAAAAAAAAAAAAAAAAGAGGGAAGAGGGGAAAGTAAAATTTGATGTAAGATAAGTTTATTAGGCAGAAAACCATTACCAGGTAGAATGCTAAAACTGATCTCCACCAACTGGTTTACCCATCATTTTTAGAGAAGGTTGTACTGTGTTGTATTCAACACCTGCCAGTGTTAAGAAACTGGACATTAGTTCAGGAAAAGAAAACACATGAAAAACTCAAAGATGTAGAAGAATGGTTCATATAAAATACTGAAAACACTCCGTCAAACAGAATACTATAGTACTATTTCAACCATACGTGCCTCTAAAATGATGGTTTTAATAATAACCAAAATCCTTTCCTTACTTAAACTGCAGCTCAAAGTTCTGATCAAAAAGTACTGTTTTTGAGATTTTAATGTGTGTTTTACATTTTTCTCCTTTAAATGAAACTAATTAACAGACTACAGTGAATCAAATGATCAAGATGTCCTTATTAAAAATACCAGAAAGCATTGAAATGTCAAGTGTCTTGTTTATATTCAGTTATAACAACTAAATAAAGCAAATAAGTATTGTTTTAATCTTTCTCCTCCCCTTTTAAACACAAGTAGTAGCCTAAAAGATCTGCAAAGAATGGTCAGTTTACTAGTCAGCCATGGATTTTTTTGTGGAACTTACAAAGTACCTGAATGATTAACTCTTACATTAGCTTAAATACTTTCACTCTGAGAAGAATTTTGGAGGTCTTCTGAGGAGTGTCATTAGCCTCAGATTAGGCCACTGATGATCACCTGACTCCAACTTTCACCACTTAGTGGTGAAAAAGGGACTTTCATTTTAAAGAAAGGATCTTCTGTATAACTTCTGCTATGGCCTTTTCTCATTTCTCCTCCCACAATTCAACAGTATTTGTAAACATTTCTAGCAACAGGACGTCCAGAGTCATGATTTAACTTTTCTCTGAATAAATTCATCGTCTTCATTAATATTCTTCCATACTTGGATGAAAGTAGCAGGGGTTTTTCTTAATTCAGTGAAGAAATACAGAGCAGAGCAATTTTTCTTATAATTATGCTCTTGGTTTGCTGGTTTTTAACTGAGGGATTGGCACAAATGGTGGTTAATGACACTTAAAAACTGCACAGACATTGCGTTCACCTGAACATTGCACCAAACACCTCAGCTTTGAGGAAAATCATGCTCAGAACCAGTTCTTGTGTTTAGGTCTAGCTCTAGCTGAAGTATTGAATGGGACTCTTTGAACAGGGTTCTTTACCTAAACACGGTATGTCAGCAGCAGTGTGCCAGATTCGAGGGGTGAAGTCTGGTATTGCCACAGGCACTGTTGATGCTTGTGAGGCACTTGTGCTCACTTCTGATTCAAGAGAAGACCTAAATAACATTTAAACAACCATCTCACTTGGTTTGAACCATGGGGTATGACATTGTAAAGTCATGCTTTATGACAGTTGGAGACACTACAGATTAGTCAAATAGATATTCATATACTATATAGTTTTGATTAAGCCACAAAATTTCTTAAAAAATCCTAAATACCTTGTCCATGCTTCAATACTGTGACACAGCTCTGCAATTCCTAGATTTGGTTAGGGTGAGATGCAAGAAATTTTAATAAGGGGCATCCCACTGCCACAGCAAAACATGCTGACATTCGTGTGAGATAGCACTTGAAAAACTGCTGTGCAAACTGCCCACAAACAAGTACTAGAAATATGTCTAAACTCCACTAGACTCCTGAAGATGCTCTGGTGCTACATGTCATACCAGGTAAGAGTCTAAGGTGAAAAGTGACTTGTCATTCTATACTGGCTTAATGAAAATCTGCTGATTATTTGGGTAGCAGTTTTGAGACAAGTATCAGTGAATTTGGTTGCTTACCTAAGCTAAACCAAATAGCAAAACATTCATAGTTAATCACAGGGCAACCTCAGTGAGTGCAAGAAACTTTTGAAACAACCAAATGAAATCCACAAATGAAGCAAATGAAATCCACATTTAGCTGCCCAGCACAGTGCTCGTATTGATTCTTAAAATAATGTTTTAAAAGAGCGGTACTGTTAGACCTACAGTTGTGTAGTTTTTGAAGTTTTATATCAGTACAATCCCCACTGTGGACACAGTTCTGCAGGTTTGCATGTGTTTTGTGCCAAGTGGCCTACATAAAAATGTAGCACATGCATACTGGCAAACCATGTCACACTTCTGATTGAATCTGAACGAGAAAACAGGACAACCTGCATAAAAAAAAATTAATAGATAAGCCTAGTCAGAAGTGCTGAAAATCATAATTTTCATTAAACTTTCTTATATTACTTAGATGAAGATTTAAGTGCATAGCTTCAGTCATTCACAAATGTGTTGTAATAAGGATTTATTCTGTGGGATTAGCATGATGTGATCATAAAATTACAGAACCATAGAAATGACTGAGGTTGGAAGGGGCCTCCTGATATCATCTAGAGCAGCCTTGCAGCCTCTGAGAAAGCAGAGTCAGAAACAGCAGATTGAAGAGGATTTTGCTCATTTGTGTTTGAAAGTCTTCACAGTTGGTGACTCCATAGCCTCTCTGAACAGATTATGCTGGCGTCCAACCATGCTCACAGGAAAAATGATGTTCTATGTTCAGCTGGGATTTCCTGTGTATCAGTTTGTGCCCATGTGCTATCATCATGCGCTTTGCTGGACTTGGACCGGTACATCCCCATCTCTCCTGCACTGAGGAGCCCACAAACAGATCTAGCATATGATGTGTCTCACCAGGGCAGGAGAAGGATCAACTCTGTCTCCCTGGTTTCTATCTCCACTAATGCTTTCCATGAGACTGTTGGTCTTTTTTGCCACAAGAGTGCATTGCTTCATGAAACGTCTAGAAAAGGCCACGACCTTTTTACACACAACATTGAATAACTTGCTAAAATAAAAGCTTTTAAACATGTTCCTTAGGCTTCCTGCTAAAATGAAAATGCCACCAAAAACCTTTCTTTGCTGATGCTTTAAAATCAGTAAAAAACAGGAGAGTCTCAAATTATTGAATTTTGAGATGTTTAACTGTCAGATCAGGTCATGTGGGAGATATTTATGTTTAAATATTAGGTTAGATACTAGGAAAAAATTCTTTTCAGAGAGCATGATCAGACATTGGAATGGGCTGCCCAGGGAGGTGGTGGATTCTCTGTCCCTGGAGATTTTTAAGAAGAGACTGACGTGGCACTCAGTGCCATGGTCTTGTAACCACAGTGGTAGAGCCTCAGTAGATTGGACTTGATGATCTCAGAAGCCCTTTCCAGCCTGGCTGATTCTGTGATTCTGTGAAATTGCAGAATTTCAGGATATTTTTCTTAATTCAAAATCTTGGTGAAATTTAATATGACACACTATTCTTAAAAGCCAAACTTCAGCCCCAAGAAAATATCAGTACCAACAGTGCAGAAAAAATAAACTGACCTGTTGACAAATTCAGAACCATATAACCTTCCTCTTAGCAACAAATTAAGGAGTTTTACCTATAGTTATTGTTACTATAGAATGATCGACATAATTAGTAAGAAGCTGTTCAACCTAAGACTGAATTTTTAGCTTTAGCAGATATCTTCAGTACTAAGCTTTAAAATCATTTGGATCAATCACTTTATTATGGTCTCCAAATATACTAAAATATTTTCATCTTCAACTGTACCACCATTTAAAGGTAGCCAACCAAATCAAGAACTGTGCTGGCACCCTATTCAATTGCAAGTGCAAATCACTGAATAAGATGCTAGAAGCAATATCCACAATATCACTAAAACTTCTGACTTGAACAGTTTCTGATAAAAACTTAGTGACACCTCAGTAAATTCTCATTCTCAGTAAATACTATTGTTTAGAAAGAAAACAAATTAAGCAACCAGTCTATTAACACTTTAATTAATATATTCTACCTATTACAGTAAATTATATTTAAATTTGAATTTTCACAGAAAACTCCAAAAATCAATCAATGACCTGAATTAATAACACATGGCTTGCATTTTTGCTGAACGGCATAGGATAAAAAGTGGACAGCATAATCAAGAACACAATGCAAAACTCTACCCAGTTTCTTCCATGAAGTATCATCTTTTCAATTTCAAGAGCAACCTTTAGTAGAGACAGCTAAAATTTCAAGCAAATATATCAAATGGATAAAATGAAATACAGATGGACCACCTCTCAGAAAAAAACCCCACCTTTTTTGTTTTCTGTATCATTCTCTCTTTTATTTAACTCTCACCTTTTCCCACTGATTTCCATCTATCTTCTGTATTCCACTACATTCCATATGATAGACTTCTAGACTTCATTTATTGAAGTAATATTGCTGAGAACTTCAAACATTTTTACAATAACTATTTTGGGACCAAGTAGTGGCAAAAGGCTAAGCAGGAGACCCAGCTTTATACAAAAGATAAAAAAACCCAAAATAACCTAAGGAAACAAGAAAGAGAATATACTGCTGATAGTTCAGACAGGCAATGCTGAGTCCATGGCTAACTGGTGATACAATAGAGATGGTTTACACGGTGCTTACTGTTACCGTGAACTCATGATACAATGCAAATAATTTTTAATTTTTTTACACTTACAACCCAAATATACTTAGCTATTATCACAAAAATGAAAATATTGTCTTTCTACACTGAAATGATTAATTAGTATACCTTTTATCCAGAAATCCAGACAATGAAATGTGCATCTTCAAGAATTAATTATCTGGATTCTTACCAATTCTTGCTGGTATTTCATAACACATAGTAGTGCTGTTGGATGACTGAAATTCTGTATTCAGACTTTTAATTAGGGTCCTTTTAAATAAATGTTGTGTTACTCCTCTAGCAAGCTTTGTTTTTTCAAGTGGCAGCTCTAGACAATATGCTATACCCTTTTCAACAATAAATACTGCTTCCAAGAAGTGAAGGTGCAGTCTTTACACAACTTTAGAAGCTGCTCATTTTGAGAATTCAGAAATCATTTGTGAGAATATAATAGTTGAGATCATATGAATAGCATCACCTAACTTACATGTCTCTCTTGCTGAGAAGGAAGATGTTGGCAGAGTACTGCAAAGATCAATCCCATCCTTTGTAAGTTATAAATTCCAGTGATCTGATATACACTGAAGGTGTTAAAGACACCAGTATATGGTGAATCTCTCTGTCTTGAGCACTTCTTTGGAAGAAGTGGTGTAGAGTTTTGTTTCTTACTGGATTATTTTATTTTTCGATATTTAACATAGTCACTGCAAAGTTTCGTTAAAAAATAATGACAGAAGAAAAAATAAAGGTGATTTTTCATGACTTAAGGTAGCAAAATGAAATTAATGTGTCTGGATCAGTAAGGAAAAGATACTGTTCATATATGCACATATACACAGAGGACAGCACAGTTTGTAAATCCGTATAATATATTAACTTCTGGTTTGCTCTAGAGAAATTGTTCCTTGCCTCCAGCTCCTGAATTTACAACAGCTGCCAAGTACTTTCAAACCTCCCATCTCAATTCCAACACAGAAGAAATTCCACAGTGCTAGCAGATCAGATTTCACATCAATATTTTCTTGGGCTGCTTGCCAATGTCTTATAAAAAATACGATTACAGGCGAGACTATTGCAAGTTGACGCTTCTACAGACTCCCTTTCTGTCTGGGCAACTAATATAGTAAAAGTGCTTTGAGATATGAAATTTTTATTTTCAGCTTAACTGGTGAATCACTGCAGGGTCCAGGTGATGCTGGGGCCAGTGACACTAAGATCCTTTAGCATTAATCGAGGCGATTTAGTACTAATAATTTGCATATTTTATACAGTTAATGAACTAAAATATCCTGTAAACAAAGCTATTTCTTTCACAAACCTCTTATGTAGAACTACAGGAGTTCTGCAGTTCTTGCCTGTTCTTTTTCTTCTACCCATTTTTGTGGCAAGGTGCTGTAACGATCAATGTATCTATAAACAAAATTTTAGTTCTATTTCCCATGAAAGCTGTAACCAGTCATAAACAATTTCACAGTATGGTTTATGTCACAAAGGACCTCTGCATCTTATATTGCCCAAGTCTTCTGCCCAAGTGGAGTCCTCTAGAGTTGTCTGCGCCACAGATGTAGCCTCCCTGGGCAATATGTGCTTGTGCTCAGCCACTTCTACAGTGAAAAGTGTTTTCTGATTAGATGGAGCACCTTGTGTTTCAGGTCGTGTCCTTTGGCTCTTGTTTTATTACTGGGCATCACTGAAAACAGCTGGGGTTTCCTCCAGACTGAACCTTTCCTTCAGGTATTTATATACATTGAAAATATCCCTCTGAGCCTGCTTTTCTCCAGGCTAAGTCCCAGCCTTTTTTCATAGCAGAAATGTGCTATACACATCAAGCAGGGGCATTAGCACTTGACATATTTTTCTAGCTGGAGTCTATTGTCTTTTACTGCAAGACACATAGACACAGGCCAACACTCTTATTAAATACCCTTATTAATACCTGTAATGTAAGAAAACATCCAGCAGCTACTGTGATTTAACTATGACTTTTGTCTTGCTAAAGCACTGGTGAAATTATTTCAGGTGCAACCACGTGTAACAATCCAGTTCTAACAGCTGAAGGTGAATGAGGGGTGAGCTGTGAACTGTAGGGGAGAGAAGTACAACCCAAAACACTGCCATGACTACCTCAGGAGTAGTTGAAAGATACTTTTATACTGATCTTGTTCTAAGGTAAGAGAAAAAATAACTTTCTTCTATGTGCAGGGTACTATAAAAATATTACAACAGCTAGAATGTCCACAGTATTTCTTACAGTCTTTCTTTACTGGTATAAAGCAGATAGTCAAAATAATTGCATGACTGCTAGTCTTGAAATGGTGTATAGAGCAAGAGTATTTCTGTATTTTTCTCCCTTGTTTCAATGTTCAACATGTTCAACATGTGCAAACATCTCTATCTTTCTCAAAAGAGTCATTCTGGACTTGAAGTGTCCACTTAGAGACACACACATGATTTCTACAAAGGAGACAGCTGGGTACATTTTTTGTAAATAATGGCAGCACTGAATGTGTCCTTCTGTGAATATTAGCTTGCAGCTTTTAAAACTGGCACTCATTTATTGATGGCTTTCCAAGGAGTGTAGCAGTACTACAGCTCTTTGATACCACAGTTTCTGCCTTCCATTCTAGTACTTCTAGAGGAGAGGAGAGGCCTCTGTCATCCTTTCATATTTGAATATGGAAAGGAAATATTTAATCTCTATTAAAAGGTGTGCAGTGTTGCCAGAAACACATTTGTATGTTCTTGAAGGAATGACACAGGTGATGGCACACCATCCTCCCATCAACAGATACATCTCTCGCTACTTGCAATGAGAATTGTAAGCCAATGTTAAGGAGGGGATAGAGCTCTACAGTACCATGCTTCCATTAATGTAGCTGAGTTACCTCACTGGTTTGCTATGAGAAAGGGATATCCAAAGCAGGTTCACAAGTGCATTACAGTTACAGTCTTATCTGTTACTTAACCTGTGTTAGAATTCTTCTATGTTCACATTAAGTATATACAAGAGTTCCCTTGCTTCACTTGTAAAGGTCATAATAGTTTTGCGTTTACTAGAATATTTAAAGGTGGATGCAGTTTTCAGTCATTCAACATCCAATGCAGTAGAAGAAACCACACTGGCAAATAATTTCTATGTTTGTTTTACATGTTACAGCATATTTTAAAGAAAAGAAATACATTGTATAACTAGATATATAGAAAATGAACAAAAGCAAGATATGAATTACAGTGCTGTAGCATGATTTCAGGATTCTAATGCCTCCATAACCCACAAGAAACTTGTTCAAGTAGTTTATGCAAGCGCCAGGACATTGACATGGAATTGCTGACTCACAGCTGAATTACTTCTGTTTTATTCAGAGCATGGAATATATGGTCCAGGATTTATTATGCTCAATTTAAACTACAGCTCTTTTGCTGTTGCTTCTCCCTCAAGTCTTTTAACTTTTCTAAACAATTCAATTTAAAAAAACCCCTATGTTTACATCTCACCTATTACTAGATAAATCTGGGTGATGCCCAAATGCTTCTCAAGTATTCATCTTACCTGTAGCATCTGTGTGCAAATTTGATTGGTGAAAAGATACTTACTCAGTTTCACAATTACAAAGTCCTCCTCAGTTCCAGAAGCCAAATTATTTAACAACGTAATATGTAAACTTGGCAATGGAGATTAGAGCATGGTTTATAGTGTGAGCATGACCAGATATTGCCTTCCTTTAGCAATTTTTTTACCTAACGCCTCCTCTCCTCTCCTCTCCTCTCCTCTCCTCTCCTCTCCTCTCCTCTCCTCTCCTCTCCTCTCCTCTCCTCTCCTCTCCTCTCCTCTCCTCTCCTCTCCTCTCCTCTCCTCTCCTCTCCTCTCCTCTCCTCTCCTCTCCTCTCCTCTCCTCTCCTCTCCTCTCCTCTCCTCTCCTCTCCTCTCCTCTCCTCTCCTCTCCTCTCCTCTCCTCTCCTCTCCTCTCCTCTCCTCTCCTCTCCTCTCCTCTCCTCTCCTCTCCTCTCCTCTCCTCTCCTCTCCTCCCCTCCCCTCCTCTCCCCTCCCCTCCCCTCCCCTCCCCTCCCCTCCCCTCCTCTCCCCTCCTCTCCTCTCCTCTCCTCTCCTCTTATCCTTAAATTCAAACCCAGACAATTTATATTTTAAATCTAAAACGATCTCTACACGATATGTGTGAGATACGGTGTTTTACTTGTCTCTCCTGTATAGTAACAGAAGCGGCAGCTAGGAGGAAGCATGTGAGGAAGTAAAATTTTTTACACTTCTTTTCTATTGTTCTTCTGTTTTTTTCTTCAATGTTGTTTCTCCAAACTGTTGTTTTCTCCAATAGCAGGAAATGCTAGGGATCTCATGTTTCCTTATAATCAACAGCTCTTTCTTTATGTCTCACTTCAGGCTAGCTGTGCCATGCCACATATTTAGCAAAGTGGCATTTGCTTAGTAGAGGAGAAAATCATAATATTTAATAAAATATGAAAAAAACAAGATATTTTGTTTGCAAAGTGATAGGCAGCTCCATTTTGCAGACACTAAGTATAAGGTCATGATTTGGATGGTGAAAGACCTGAAAGAATTTGCAAGAGAAGAAGACATTGTTATCATGGAAATCACACTTCTTTACAGCAGAGTACAACTTCTGATAATCATTCAGATTTCAGAAGAAAATATGGAAATGATTAAAGAAAAAGGCAGAAATTAACTGTTTTGCAGTTTTCTTTTTAAATTACTGTGTAGTAAATGCTACTTGACTACTTAAAAATTCATTGAAAATTCTCAGGGCTCGCTCAGCCATCCAGAACATCTGAGAAGCTGTTGGAAAGCAAGTCTTTCCCCTAAGTGTACACTCTACAAGATGAGGAAACACTGAACAGGCTAAGTGTGGAAAGCAAACTATTTTGATGATGGCAATTATTAATGATGCCTGTGACTCTGACAGACATTCAAACATGGCTACGATGGGCAATAAGTAGTTTAGAAGAGCAGAAGTGTGAAGGGAGCACTTTGGGCTGCTTTTGGGATTTCTCAGGAAGGGTTCATGGCTTAGAAATTAAGAACAATCGGAAGAGAAGAGAAAATAAAACATAGAAGGCTTAGTAAAAGGGCACTTTCTTCAAAGATACAGCAATATTTTCCAAAAAGCTAGTCCAGATCATATTTCCTGTCTAACTTTTCATAATAACTGTCATCCCTATATTTATTCCATCCCTACAGGAGCAAGAATTTCCTATTCTCTCTTCTTCTTGCTCTCAGTGTTACATCCTGCCCTTTCCCAGTTACCCAGGGGACAATAAAATACAAAATAAGGGAAGGAAGGAGAGGAAAATCAAGACCTTGGAGAAATTGTACCAGATTCAAGCCATTTGTCTTACCCTGTAACCTACAGCATAAGAGAAAAATATACAAAAGGAAAAACTGAGTTAAGACATCCTGGATTTCTTCCGCCATTGATGTTATGAAACAGTTCTAGCACCTTATACAGTACACTTGGGTTGAACCTGGCTATTAAAAAATGGGGTTAGGAAATTTAAAGTTGCTATGAAATTTAATGGTAAAATGAATCCCATACATAAAATGCACAGGCTATACCACTGTGAATAAGCATAAAACTAAACACGTGCCCTATTCATCTCACCTCTTCTGTGAAAGTAGGGGGTACATTACCAAAAAGTGCCTCACAGCATGAGCAAGCAATTACTTCTTATGCAGTAAATAGCTTCTCATTGCTAGCATAACACAGTTCTCTAGCCAGAGATTACTGCTTTAGCACTACAACTAATAATTAAAAAAACCACAACAACCCACACTAAATCCCAGTTACATCAATTTGTACTTGTTCTCTTTAGTTATCTAAACTCCAAAGCAACTGCTAGTTGATAGCTTACTACAGATGTCTTGATTAGAACAAAACTTTTCATTTCTTATTGATTCTTAAATCGATAGGGATGTCATTTTCATAATACAGATCACCTAGCTGAGTCCAAGCTCATTGTTTCCAGCCTCAAGTTTAAGTTTAGGTTTCTAGGTCTCACAAAAAAATTATCATAGTAATCCATATATATGCTAATTTGAGCTTAAGTTCACTTTATAAGGCTCTTTAAGGCTATAAGGCTCTTTAGAGCCTTATAAATCCAAAATCAACATAGTTAATATAGTTAACAATGGTGCACAGGCCTGTAGAGTTCATTCCACACACTCACATCTCTTAATTCTTACTCTGCTTGGGATTTAAAGCCATATTGGTACTATTTTGAGTCAAATTTATATGAAATTCAACACTCTGTGCTTCATGAAAGGAATATACCACAGAATCATATTTTGTTATGATTCACTTCACTGCTACTTGATTTCCCTGTTTTCAAAAGGACACTTATTTATACTATTCCGTGGTAAATTGTCAAGACAATTCTTGAGGCTGTTAGTTTCTGAAAAAGTAATTCTAAGACTCCTATTTTCTTACTGAAGGTGACAAACAACGGAGTAAAAAGTTTATGAAACCAAGGTCTGCAAGATTATTCGTAACCAGTTGCACAATAATTTTTGAAGAACATATACAGATTATTTTTTGAAAACTTGGATGGATAGCATTTGATACACTCTTACAGAAAAAGAGATGATCATTATTCATGATCCTAACCAAAAGAAGTCACATTTTGCAAAGTCTTGGCAACACCAGCTTCCATCCTTCAGCAGCCTCTCTTCTCCTTCAGCTAAACTGAAACAGAGAAGATTGCTTGTCATTGTGTTAGGCATAGATCACTAATAGGACTAATATGACTGTACACATGTGAAGCACAAGGCAGACAATCCTAACACTGGGGTCCTGGTCCCTCTTCACCTTCATGCAAGCTTTGGTAAATCAGTTATTTCACTTTGTCTCAGTGTTCACCCTTATATAAAGTTTGCAGAAGTGCAGCACTGCCTCTGAGCAGGACACTGCAAATCATCACTTTGTCAATGAATTCCACAGTAATGTCATTAAAAAAAAACTAAACAACTCTCATGAAGCTTTTGGCCAAACCTGATGCATCAGGAATAAACAGAGGTAGTTTAAAAAAACCCACAGATGACTGTATCTGATTGGATATTACAATTATTTGACTCAAAACATATAAAAGGACTTCATAGTGGAGTTAACACCTGAAACCTGATTTAAAAAAAAAAAAAAAAGAAAAAAGAAAAAGCCCCCCAGATTATTTTTAAAATAAAAAAAACCCCCAAGATTATTTTTACTTAGTTTTGGCATTTTTTTGAATGAGAAGACTCCATTCTCACTTGAAAGAATTTATAGCCAAATTTCAGGAGCTCGAAATGGAAAACTCAAATCCCTCATACAACTTGATTTAGTACAGACATGACTGGGATAAACAAACGTAGGCATTTTTATTGATAGAAAAAGGCCTCACAGAGAGCATCTGACAGAGACAGATGACTCTACATGCATGATTATAAATGAATAGGACTGTAAAAACAAACTAGATTTTTTTTGAGATGCATTTATTTATTTACATTTTGATCATACATTTGCAGCAACATTGAGTCATATCACTACCCACTGTTACTAATTAATTCCTGAGTTATCACAGTTTCCAGCAAAACATCTTAACAAGGCAAATAATTGTTTGCTGAGACTGTGAGTAAGCACATGATAATGGATTTTGCATGTGTGCGTATACAAAGCAGCATGGTGTTCTATAGGACAAAGGCTGTGTGGAACTTTAAGACTATTTAAGTTGCTTTCTTTACTTTCTGTATCACCACTGAATTATTCTCAGGAAATAAATGGCTTTCAATTAAATTAAAAGAGCATGCAGAACCTTGCATAACAATTGACAACATGCAGCTCTTGAAATAACATATTTTTTTCCAAACAGCAGGCATATTTTAAGTAGAATTTTACATATTTAGAAAACAGCAAATCCTCTATTTTAAAATGTTAAAATGTTTCTATTGCTTTGTGTATGTTGGTATCTCACAGGGCAAGTGTACATGTAATATAGATCTAGACAATCTGAGTTACTGGAGATAGTATCTTCAGATGCCTTTTAACCTGCCTCTCCATTTTTCATGCCTAATTTTCTAACTAGCAACATAAAATTGTGCCCCTTCTGATAGTTTCTGGTGACAAGTATTTTGTAATTCACTGAAAAAGGCCTTGGGTAAATGTATAAAAGTATGCAGCATTGCAGAAGTACTATAGGGATTCTGCCCAACAGCTATATTATAGATCTTTTCAGGTTTCATGCATTTTGATGCACGATTGCTCCAATAAGAAAATCACAACATGCAATTTAAACTTGTCTGGATTGTTGTGCATAAGTAGCTATTAAGAAGAATTAATGACAAGCACAAAGTGAATTCATGGGAATTCTGAAAGCTTGAAATCAGAATTACATTTTCTCTCCCATTCTTTTAACTCATTTGAATAAAACCCAACATCAGAGTGATCCTTGTCTATTGTGCACTAATTCTACACCACTTTTTTGAAATTTACTTTGCAGTTCATATCACAGGAGAAAAATCACACTTGGGACTTACATCTTTATAAGGCTGCTTACTCCTGTACATACTTTGAGTAGGAGATGCATATTATTTTTTGTCCATTTTAAGGGTTAGTTCATGAACATAATTGAAATAAATGTTTATTATTATTACTGCTGATTAGCTCCTAGAATTAAATACTCTTAAGTATTCCATGATAGTATTTAACAGGAAAGCCCCATTAGAGGGAAGAAAAATGTCTCAGGTTTTAGTATTTATGATATGTACTTCACAGATATGTCCACTGGGGAAATGAGTTCAACAAACAGGGCTAAAAATGAAGTCTTGACTTACAGATCAGGTAACTGACAAAACTTACTGAACCTCATCTCTTCAAGCTAGGCAGTCAACCCCTTGGTGCTTTCTAACAAAAAATGCTTTATGGAAATGACACCACTTTTTTCCTCTGAACTTTGGATTAAAACTGCTCTGCTTCTCAGCTAATCACTGTTCCCTCTCTCTCTCCATTTCCTTGCTTACTCTTTCACTTCTTCCTCTTGCAACCTGTACACCTCTGCAGAACAGCACCACTAATTATATTGCTTAATGAACAGGAGAAAAAGAACCATTAAGAAGGGCAAAACAGCTTAAAATGGAGAATGAATGTGTGTTTGCTTGAAATAAACTGGCAAAACCAAGGAATTGATATGAATGTAATCAAAATCTGTACAAAGGGAGGGATGAAAATCACCTGTTTGTGCTCAGTGTTGCCTTTAAAATGAAAACAGTCAGTGGAGTGAGGGGAAGAGAATGCTGTCAAGTCAAATATGATTACTTGCACTATATGAGGACCGGATTGGTATCAACAAGTCATCTGCACACCAAAACGAAGGAATGGGTTTGAAAGGAATGTGTATGCATGGAAATCACTGCTGGAGAGACAAGCACTGAGCATACCACATAGCCCCACAGCCTTGCATTCTATGAGTTCAGTGGCTCTTTTTAAACTATCTAGACTTTTAGATTCATTAAAGAAAATAATTGAAGGGCTCCTCAGAGGAAGACTCCATACTCTGTGCGAAATTAATGCTAAGGAGTTCTATTCCTATTTTCTGCACTGAAACACAACAGAAGCTGGAAATGTTTTCACTCTGAATAGGGCAACACTTCAATATTTGTAATGTTTATTCAGGTGTCAGGCAACACAGGCTTGAATTCCTTAGAATTTCCTAGTCATAAAAAGAAAAACACCTTGACTTTCAACAGCTTCTTAAAAGAGGGCCATTGGCACTTTTGTTTAGGAATGGGATATACAAACTGTGTCTTGACTGGATTGGAGTTTCTCATAGCAGACTGTCACCAAGGCAAGGCTGAAGACACACCTTTTTATTATTGTAAATGGTCAGTAACAGGTATTCTGAACAAGTTCATTTTAAGCCTTTGGCCTTGAGGAATGCCTATAGCCTTGGTTGGTAAACTCATAGGTTTTTTTATCCCATGTGGATCTTTCATGTAGGGCGTAGGCAGTGCTGCTTTGTAATTTAAGAATCTAAGGCAATTCCATATCTTTTGTTGGATCTGGCTTACAGTCTCTGTGCCTTTTGTGTATCTGCAGAATAGGATGTCTTAGTCAGATTGAGGTGAGAATGATTTAAATAAATAGTGGCAATTACTTCAGATAGTGCAACTTAAATGTTAGCATTCTGAGTCTTATATAATAACCAACATACTCCAATAAAGAATTTGCGATTTGCAGGGCCAGAAAAGGTGCTTGCATGCTTTACATCTTAGAAAGCACAGCTGAGGAAAACAGCAACATCTTCAGTATTTATCAGTAAGAAAACAAGAACATAATAAAATGCCTGGAAAAAGTAAAAAATCTGTTGGATATAAATTTATTTTAGTAATAACAGCAAAGTGAATAGTGCTTCATATCCTAAATAGTTACCAAAACATAAGAGATAAGCTAAAAAACCTCCCCCACATACAACTCCACATATGATAAGATGATCGAAAGAAAAGTGTCACCCTGGGCACTATTCATTACAGAAGAATACTGGATTCTATCACTGAAATAATTCTGAATGAGAATATAAGTGCACATGTACTATTTCTTTCTACACAGGCTTTCACACTTGCTTCTTTTAAATTCCAAAGTCCCAAGATAGAAAGTGATCCAGATGAATTGTATATAAGTTCTCATTCTTCATGAAGAAAATGCCTTTTGAAATAGAAATTGACCTATTCCCCTTTACTTTTGCTGTTATTAAAAACCCTTCACCCTTTCTTATTTTTCAGCTCTGGGGTTAATCTATTCTATCAGGTCTCATTCTGCTGTAACTTCCACCAACACAGCACCAGATAGACACTTTGAAATTACAGAAAAAAAGCCACTACAGATACATGTTGTAATGGGTTAGTAAACAGCTCTGCAGATCAAATTAAGTACATGAAGACACTGCCAATACTGTATTTTGATCTGTAAAAGTAATGTAACATTTTAATGCTTGCTTTACTATGATTTCTATGTCTAATAATATGAAATGTTGCATGTGCAGAAGCATAAGATCCATCATTGCACAATTCAATGACTGAAGGCTTCCGAATTTCATGTCTCAATACAACATCAGTCCAACTTGAATACTACCAAAGAAATTTAACATCCCCCAGGTTTTCAGGGTACTGAGTGGAATTCACCACTATTCTTACCAAATCATAGAACTCCAGAATGACACAATGGCTGATGCTGGTGAGAATCTCTAGAGATTGGCCCATTTGACCTCTGCTCAAGCTGGGTCAGCTGCAGTAAGTTGCTTAGGCCATGACCAGGCTGATTTCAACATCTACAAGAAGGGAGGCTCCACAGAGTCTCTGGACAACCTGTGGCAGTATTTGGTCACATCCATAGTATAACATGTTTTTTTAATGTTTAAATGGAATTTCCAGTATTTCAGTTTGTGCTCATTGCCCACTGTCCTCTGCTGTCCTGCAGTTGAACACCACCAAGAAGAGTCTGCCTCTATCTTCTTTTAATCTTCTCCCACTCCCATATGAAAGTAACAAACACTAGTATAAAAATCCCTCTGAACCTCCTGTTATTTAGGTTAAGAACATCTTCCTAGTGCAAAGTCTGTTGGCATTCTTTGCCATGAGACCACATGATTGATTTCATGCTGTCCATCAGGATACCCAGAGAATTTTCTAACTTACTACTTTCTAGCTGATCCACCCTAGACTATATTAGGGCTTATTTCTTCTCAGGAAAGCAGTTCACCGCTTCCCTTTTGCTGAACTTCTTGAAGTTCCTGTTGGCCCATTCCTCCAGCCTGCCTATGTTCCTCCAGCTAGCAGAAAATCTACGTGATGTATAAACCACTCCTTCTAGTTTTGTATGACCTGCAAACTTGCTGAGGCCCATCATGAATGTTATTCAGGAAGATACTAAATACTGTTGGCCCCATTATTAACCCCTGGGGTACTGCACTGCATAATGGCCCACATGGACATTGTAATGCTGATCCCAACCCTTTGAGCTCAACAATTCATAGAATCACAGGATTATCACAGTTGGAAAAGACCTCTAAAATCACTGCATTCAACCACTCTCCTTACTGATCAGTTATCTTGGATGTACTTCATCAGCATTTATGAAGTGATGGTGTCCAGACTTACTAAAGTTGGCCTAACAATACCCACTCATCACTGAGCCACTTCTTTTGTCATAGAAGTCTACCATATGGACACGTATGACTTCCCCCTTTGTAAATCCATGTCTAATCCCAGTCACTCATGTTGCAGGAATTGGTTTCCAGGCTTATTTGCCCAGTTGTCTTCTCAGGGACTGAGGTGAGGATGACCTGCACTTCTTAAGGATAGGGATGACATTTGCTATTCCAGTTGCTGTGGCCACTCAAAGATAATGAATAGCTTAAGAATGATGTGGGCCAGCTCCTGCAGCACTTACAGGTACATCCCATTGAGTCCAACAGACCTGGTTGTTTCCAGTTTGTTTAAATGCTTCCTAACCTGATCCTCCTTCAGTGGGTGTAATTCTTCTTTGCTTCAGACTTTCACAGTAGTATCAGGGGCTGGGAGATCAATGTGAAAAGAATGCATTAGTAAAGACTGATGTGAAGATGTGATGTGAAGAACTCATCAGACCTATTACCTTGACATTCTCAGGGGCCCACCAGGGCCAATTTTTCTTAGTCTTACTTTTGCAGCTGGTATACTTGTAGAAACATTTCTTATTGTCCTTCGTCTCCCTCACTAGACCCACCTCCAAGTGGGATTTGGCTTTCCTAGCTCCATACACGCATACCTATAGGGTGTACGTACATTTGTCCCTTCTTCTTCTCTTCTTATTAGGAACATATTTGTGCAAAAAAACCATATAACTGCCTCTATGCACCACCCAAATCACACTCATGCTTCACTGATCTAAGGAAACACACCCAGGTTCACATCCAGCAGGCTTTAGGCTGTTGTTCCTGCTGTTCTTGCTTTATTGTGAGAAGATTCTTCTGATCTTCATACAATTCGTTAAAAATCACTGAATTGTTTGGTCTTCAGAAATATAATTTCAGCTATTTATAGATGCTGATTTATAGCTTCTAAGAGAATATTTTCATTTTAACAGTCTTTCCGATTAGTACTTATTTTCTCAGGCCGGTTTCCTATGTCCATGAGAAGATACAGTTCAAGAAGGAGCACATTTTTTTATCCACACAAACCTCTTGAACACTTATTTTTGGTGATAAAGGCTTAACTGCTTCATTGAATCATTGACAAAGTTCTGGGGATGCCATAGCTATAGCTTTTAAAAACTCCATTAACTTTGTAGGTGTGCAAATCTAGAAAGTGCCGTCCAGAAGGGGCATAGCTCTAAGAAATACAAGGAGCAATGCTTCTAAATGTTTCTAAAACTTGCAAAAGTGTTTCCCAAGTCACAAAATGAGGATGGAACACAGACCACGTTAAAATGGAATGAGGTAAATATATAGTTGGGTTGCATAATAAAAGACTAAGAAAAAGCGGAAATTATCCCTCAGTGGAGTTTCCTACTTTGGTTTGTGGTAACAATTCATCTTATTTCAAGTTCTGGGAAAAGTTTTGAGGGCCTGGGTTTTGAAAGAAGCCCAATCCAAATTTCCAGAGCCATGTCCATACCCTTATGCAGCTTAAAACTCTTTGAAGCAGATAGGTTGTAAACTGAAATAAGTTTGTATATGGGCACAACTGGCTGCAGATGAAAATTGCACTCCCAGTGTTCAATAATCAAAAACACTGAAACAAAGTCTTGTAATACTTCCAGAATTTTTTTGACAGCAGCTCAAAACTCCTAAATTTGAAACTGGCTACCATTCTAAATAATTGGTTCCAATCTACTCACAGTTCTATTTATCATGTCCTCTTCCATCACATGACAATTACCTTTACCTATATCCATTAGAGCTGAACAAGCTAACATAGTGCTGGGACAACAGCCAACCCTTATCCCCACAGCATGCTAGGATATTATTTAGCTTGTTTCTTTTGACTGCCATTTCCTTCATAGAATAAGCCATTAGATGATCCTGTTTTATGCACACTTTCTCAATAAGGCAAATGTTACATGGTTCTCACAAACTTACTGCCCTACATACGAAAATGCAGGTATTGGAAGAAAGCAAACTGTCAGATTTCCCAATTCCTGTGTGCACTACATCAAGGCAAGGAAGATTTCCAGAAGAAAGACTGCATGCACAATAGTTTGCAAAGGTAATGCACCCTTAGGCTTTATTCTCCTAATACAGCCCATGAACACTGCCAGTCATTGACTCTAATAGTTGCAGAAATCACAACTTAGGGAAGAGTATGTTGCCTCTCTATCTTTGTTTCTGGTCAGGCCACTCTCTCGAATGAAGGAAAAATTAATTCCCAACAGTACTGAGGCATGAATAGAGGTATTGTTCTCGCAGGGGCCTGAATACCTCTGAAATATATCAGAGAATTAGCTTGTCATTTTTTTTCTGCTTCCTCCTTCAAGTGTTTTGAAATGACTAATACATTACCAAAAAGCGGCTTCTTACATCTCATGCAGACAAATTCCCCAGGGCTCCCATTATGTCGGCAACCTAAAATGATCAGTTAATAGAGCGCGTTAGCAGCAGTGAGGGGGTGAATAAAGCAATGAGAGAAGGGAAAGTAGTGTACTGTGGCTTGCCTCCCTCCTCTTTTAGTAGCATGTCAAACATAATTACAGTCCTGTCATCTGCACCTACAAGACAGGATTTTAGTTATGATATCTTGCCTGGCATGTAGCTGCTGTTGACAGGCCCCTGTGACCCTGTTCCAAGCAGTCTGACTCTACAGATGACAGGACCCTGGCCTAGACACAAGAATTAACCTTCCCAGGCAGAAAAGGCTTTACCAAGGGAAGAGGACAAAATACAAGAGAAAGGTGGGTCATCTTGTGGCCTGGTTGCTTCTTGATAAGAAAGAAATTTTGCACAGTGCACATAAACTGCTTAGAAAATGGTTGCTGCCTATCAACCAGGGCATACATTGGAGAAACAGCCTAGAAAGATTTGTGCTACCCACACTCTCTTACCCAGGTAAGGTCTTCTGTGAAAAACTCATTAGATGTCAGGCAATTAACAAACCTTCCCAGGAGCATGAGCAGGTCACACCAGTATGGCTGCAGATGGGGTGGGTGAAAGATAGTAAGCTAACAGAGAGATGGCATTATTCAGAGAAAATCTTCCATCTCCCTCCCAGTTTTCATCAGCTTGTAGGCAGAAAAAAGAATACAAAATTCGCCAAAATTTTATGGTTTTGTGCATTCTGGAAAAGGAAAACCAGATTACTGCTAGACTGAAACAATGCAGTCTACATACAACTATTTCCCCAGTGCCCCGCTACATTTACCATTGGTTTTCTAATTAAGCAAAACATTTGCTCAGATGGGATAGAAACCTCTGATGGCTTGAGAGATGTATTTTCAGCCTTGAAATTTTGGTTTGGGGGTTGGAGAACAAATTTGGCTACTAAGCAGGAACCTCCCGGGGTTTAAATGAGATTAACTGAGATTTTGCAAGTCACACACTTAAGCATGGAAAAATCCTGCTTTTAAAATTCCCTGATGATTGCCTTGCTTCTTCTGGTGGCATGTGCCTTTGTCATAAGAAGCTGTCACTCAATTTACAAAACTGTCTTCTGAGAACCTGAGGCCTCTAAGGATCAATGACAATAAAGAATTGCCTTCCAGAAGACATTATTGAAATTGGCTATTGATCTGCCAGTTTACAGCACACCACAAGCTGAGGAAAAGCAGTGTTTTGGGAATGCCTCAAACCTAGAATTACCCACAATGGAAGGCTTGTATGAGAGCTCAAAATTCTTACAGCTCAGATTAAGTAAGCATGCAAGAGAATGAAGAGCACCTGGAGTAGAAAGTTCACCATGGATGAGATTGGATGCACATTCTGAACTAATGTTTAAAGTTTATCAAAGTTAGATAGCTCTCCCTGGAGAAGCTATTGACACTACATAATGACAGGTGGGCAGCGACAGAAAGCAGTGGGTTAGATTTTCTTTGGCAGGTTCATTATGCAGTGGTATAAAATACCAAAAAGAAATATTACAGATCAGCACATGATGGCACAGCACAAGTTGGAAAATCCTGTAAGAACTCTCATGAGTCAAGTCATGAGCTGACTGTGCAGGTGATCTCAAAGAAGTAACAAAAAAACCCCTTCATGCACTGCTATCATTTGTTCTTCACAGGACATGTTAAGCAGGAAAATAATTCAGGCATAATCTAAAATCTCTCAAATACGAATGAGTGAGATTATCTTTCATATTGCTGTTTCTAATATAAAATTTATGATGTTACTCAAAAGATTTGAAACGTAAGAATTCCAACCCTTCCTTAACAGACCTTTAAATAGCATTTTGCTTTGCAAATATTGCAATTCTATAGGTAATTTAGGTTAACTCAATCCATATATTACTGTAATTGCAAAGGTAAACCTCACATTGCAGTGTAAAGGAAGAAAAAAATTCTGTGGTCATTTTGAAATATTATAGGGTCTTTGACAATGGGAACATAATATCCTTAACATTCTCATAGGAGAAAATAAATATTAATATGACTAGAGCACTTATGGAGACTGATTAATGTGCTCATTACGAATTAAGTAGCCAAGCACATACAATTGAATTACAAACCATGTGTGAAATGCAAAGAGTCATTAAAATTCTTATTATCCTGTTTCTTTCAAATTCCCCTCTATAGAAGCATGGAAAATTTGAAAGCCAGGAAAACACATAAGCTGGGTATTGGAAAGTAGGGGACAGACCTTCCAGTTGCTTGAAGGAAGCTGGAAAGTACAGAAGCAAACTCAAAGTCAAAGGAGGTCAGGGTTAGTAAGGTGGCTAAAATTGTAGAGCTTCTAAAACCTGTGAAACATGGTGGGTTTTCATCCATTGTATAGAGGAGGCCAAACTGGTCCAGTTATGGTTGCCATGAGAAACAATACAAGTCTGGAAGATATTGATGATGGAAAAAAAAAAAAAAAAGGCTTTCTGCTCATAGGCAAAAACAATGAAGGCATAGCCTTCATTACACACAGGTGTGTTTGCCTTCTCTCTCCCTGGCTACATAATTGAGCAAATACAGGCTCTTTGAGAAAGAAGGTATGCAGTGATCCATAGAAGCCACTGTCTAACACAACTAACCATGAAGTAAGTTCTTATCAGTCAGTAAAGGCTGGTGGACTACAAATAATGGAGGGACTAGCTGATAAATACAACACACGTATTCATGCATCTCTTTTGTCTTTACTAAACGGAACACTTACCCTGGTTGATATCGTCTTGACTGTAATCCACACATTACACTCAGAGAGGCATCAACATCCTTTGGTAGTTTTCCATTTGCTTTCCATACTCTGGACAATGCAGTAGTCTTAAATAAACCTCACTGGTCCTGAAACATCATTCCCCAGTGCCAGAGCCTCTATTTATTAGAATCTTATCTTACCCAAATTTCTTATGAAAGACTATACAGAAGATGCCAAAATGAGTGATGCAGATGGCTAAGCCTTGCAAGTGTGTGATTGGTCTTTGAAATCAATGCACACAAGAACAGACTTGACATTGAAGTTTCTGTAAGTCATGTTATCTGCATAGCTAAGACAAAGTGAGAAAAATGTTCTAGCAGAATGGTAAATAGACCCATGAAAAAAAAGATATTCATAACCACAAGGCAGTAATCATGTTGACTAGGGTCAAGGTGTCATGGAGTTAAATATACCATATATTATTTTTATTATTTAGGCACTTTCCTAATCTTTAGTAAATTTTCTCATTGATCATTGCAATGTCATAAATCAAGGGATTATCCATCTGTGGGGCTGGATGGGATACACCTAAAGGTTCTGAGTTCTCACCCAGGTACAGAAGTGCTCACCAAGCCACTTCCCATCATTTACCAACAGTCATGGCTAACTGAGGTGGTCCCCCTTGACTGGTTACCAAGTCTGGTAAACCATGCACCTATGCACAACAGCTACACATCTTTTAAACACCTCCAAGGTTAGTGATTCAACCAGTTCCCTTGGCAGCTTGGTCCAGTGCCTGACAACCCTCTCAATAAAGAAATTTCTTCTAATATCTGGATTCGGTAGTGATAGTTTAACGGCTGGACTAAAACATCTTAAAGGTCTTTTCCAACCAAAATGACTTTATGATTTTATGTCAGTGCTTAACATGTAGCTGGATTTGATAGATGTGCATCTTTAGTATAATTATGTAAAGTGTACGTATGTATAAGCAAGTGTCCTCAAGCTACGTGCTCTGTGCTCAGAATACATTTTAATGAGAGTGTAAGACAGAAAAAAGGACTCCTCAAAATCGGAATAGACACAAATAGTCCAGAGATTATAAGGCTACATTGAGTTTACAAACAAAGTCCTTGTCTTTTGAGAGGTATTCCTAACCACAATGACATACTTTAGCTTTCACTGATTTCCTATACACATTTTAAAAGGTTAATACAAAATAATATAGACTAACAATTTAATATAAACATTGATTGTGTTACAGAGTACAGATGTTTGATGATCAGTGCCCATGGGTAGCCATTATTTAAAAAAAAAAAGGTTTTAAAGTAGTGTAATACAGCTCTGCAGCTAAGTTCTCGTTTTTCCTCATATACAACACTGTTAAAAACCGTTCTGAGACAAAGAAAGAAGAGAAAATGTGAGGACTGGGTAGAGCTTCACTTCACTTCACTTCGCTTTTAAACCAAATGTCAGAAGAAGAAAAATAATAAAGCAGAAAAGACTTCCTAGCTATTTTCCCAGGCTGTAAAGTTGAAAAGACTTTTTTTTCTCTTAAAACACCAATTCAACCATATGAAAACAGGTAAAATTAAGAGTAAATCAATGAAAAAAACAATCTGATTGCTCAAATAGATAGTGTAGAAGACTGGCCAGAGAAGTGTTATACACTTCTTCCAAAAGGAATGCAATAGATACAACTAAGCCCTTTAGCTATTTGAAATAATTTCCTTAATAAAAGTAAATATAATGGTAGATTTGTTTTCTTCCTGTCTGTCAGTTCAATGGTTTTGCTCTTCTTTGAGAATAAGCATATGTTATGTGAGACCAACATCTGTATGTTGAAAGAAAACTTTCTTGTATAGTTTTAACTATTCACTATAAAATAACATTATGCTAAAATGGCATCATTAATTTTTTTCTGATCTCAACATTCTTAGCTTATTGTCCTAATGATTTTGAAAGGCTGTTAGCATTAACAGCAGTATATATCCCAAACCAAGTAATTTACAAGCTTCATAGCTTAGGTCATAGGTACAGAAAAAGCATTTAACTTAGAATAAACCAGACAGTCCCTTGCTTAAAAGGAATTGTAGGATGAATAATGACTTCTTATACATACACATAAAATTAATTTGATGATAACTTCCAGCTCACTTAGGCAATTCATAAGGGTTGTACTCTAGAGACTAGCTGAGCTAAAGTTGCTAAGGAGTAGTACTATGTATTACCACATTTCTTAGCTATGTTTTAAGGAGTTCTTGGTAGACAAACTGCATCCCAGCCCTGTATCTCTCTCTTTTGTTGCTGAATAGAAGCAGAAAAAAGTAATGAGGAACAAAACTTCATTGGTTTGAATGTTTAGCTGCAGAAAGAAAATAATTTGAGGAGATGTGAGCTGGTAAGAAAGTCATACATCATACACTACCTCATTTCATTCAATCATAAAACCATAGAATTATTTGAGTTAGAAGGGACCTTAAAGATCACCTAGTTCCAATCCCCTCTGCATGGGCAGGGACACATCCCACTGGACCAGGTTGCTCAACACCTTGTTCAACCTGGCCTTGAACAGCTTCTGGGAGGGGGCATCCACAACTCTTCTGGGTAACCTGTTCCAGTGCATCATCAACCTCATAATAAATAACTTCTTAATATTTTTCTTCCTAATTTCTTCTTCTAAATCTGCTCTCCTTCAGTTTGAAAACATTTCTTCTCATCCTACCACTATAAGTCAGGTAAAACATCCCCAGCTTTCCCATAGGCTCCCTCCAGGTACTGGAAGACTGCTATGAGGTCTCAGCCCAGTCTTCTCTTCTCCAGGCTGAACATCCCCAACTCAGCCTGTTCTCACAGGACAGGTGCTCCAGCCCTCTGATAATCTTCATGCTCATCCTCTGGAGTTGCTCCAACAGCTCCATGTCCTTCTTGTGTTGGGGACTTTAGAACTGGATGCAGTACACCAGGTGGGATCTCATCTCAATGTAGCAGAGGGGTAGAATCACCTCCCTTAATCTACTGATCACACTTCTTGTGATGCAGCACAGGATACAGCTGGTTTTCTGGTCTGTGTATGCACATTGCCAGCACATATTTCATTTTTCATTCACCAGTGCCCCCAGGTCCTTCCTCACCGGGCTGCTTTCACCCAGCCTGCATCTGTGATTGGGTTAGCCCCAACCCATGTGTGGGACCTTACACCTGGTCTCAATGAACTTCATGCTGTTTGCATGGGTCCACTCTATTTCCTTCATTGGTTCAGACTCACAGTTGTCTTCTGGACTGTCTTGCTCTTATTTTTCTTGTAATATTTAAGTCTGCAAAATGTAAACTATCTGAGGCATCTTTTTCCAGAATTTAAAAAAAGATGTTACTTTTAATTGTCTAATGGATCCTTTTTCTTAACCTGTGTTGCTCTTGAAGTTCTTATTACCTATTTGTCACTACCGTCTTTCAAAATTGCAGCCATCACTCATACATTTGACATACTACTTAGCCCTTATCCAGTTCACAGTGGGGGTCATGATCACATCAAATGTAGTAAATGTAGTAAAATTTTCTAGCACAGAAAATTTTATCATAAACCTGACAGCTTATTTGCTGAGGTTAAAATGGGATATAGTTGTCAAAGATGAAGAAAAGGCTGAGGTATTTAACACCTTCTTTGCCTCAGTTTTCTACAGTAAGACAGGTTATCCTGAGGACAGCTGGCTTCTGGAGCTTATAGAAGGTGACAAGAATCTAAACAGCCCCCCTGTAATCCAGAAGGAAACAGTCAGTGGCCTATTGAACTGCTTGGATCCCCACAAGTCTATGGGACCAGACGGGATCCACCCAAGGGTGATGAGGGAGCTGGCAGAAGAGCTCGCCAAGCCTCTCTCTATCATCTACCAACAGTCCTGGCTCACTGGGGACATCCCAGATGACTGGAAGTTGGCGAATGTCACGCCAATCCACAAAAAGGGCCGGAAGGAGGACCCGGAAAACTACAGGCCCGTCAGCCTGACCTCAGTGCCTGGCAGGGTTATGGAACAGATCATCCTCAGTGTAATCACACAGCACCTGCAGGATGGGCAAGGGATCAGACCCAGCCAGCACGAGTTTAGGAAGGGCAGGTCCTGTCTGACCAACCTGATCTCCTTTTATGATCAGGTGACCCGCCTGATGGAGTCTGCCTGGACTTCAGCAAGGCCTTTGACACCGTCTCCCACAGCATTCTCCTGACAAAGCTGTCAGCCCACAGCTTGGACAGGAGCACTCTGTGCTGGGTTAGGAACTGGCTGGAGGGTCGGGCCCAGAGAGTGGTGCTGAACGGGGCTGCATCCAGTTGGCGGCCGCTTACCAGTGGTGTCCCCCAGGGATCAGTGTTGGGCCAAGTTCTATTTAATATCTTTATTGATGATTTAGATGAGGGGATTGAGTCCATCATCAGCAAATTTGCAGATGACACTAAGCTGGGGGGAAGTGTGAATCAGCTGGAAGGCAGGAGGGCTCTGCAGAGGGACCTGGGCAGACTGGAGAGTTGGGCTGATTCCAATGGGATGAGGTTCAACAAGGCCAAGTGCCGGGTCCTGCACTTTGGCCACAACAACCCCATGGGGAGCTCCAGACTGGGCACAGAGTGGCTGAGAGCAGCCAGGCAGAAAGGGACCTGGGAGTCTGGATTGACAGGAAGCTGAACATGAGCCAGCAGTGTGCCCAGGTGGCCAAGAAGGCAATGGCATCCTGGCCTGTATCAGGAACAGCGTGGCCAGCAGATCCAAGGAAGTGATTCTGCCCCTGTACTCAGCGCTGGTGAGGCCACACCTTGAGTACTGTGTCCAGTTCTGGGCCCCTCAGTTCAGGAAGGACATTGAGGTGCTGGAGCAGGTCCAAAGGAGGGCAACCAGGCTGGTGAAGGGACTCGAGCACAGATCCTATGAGGAGAGGCTGAGGGAGCTGGGGCTGTTCAGCCTGGACAAGAGGAGGCTCAGAGGAGACCTCATCACTCTCTACAACTCCCTGAAAGGAGGGTGTAGCCAGGGGGGGGTTGGTCTCTTTTCCCAGGCAACCCTCAGCAAGACAAGAGGGCACGGCCTCAAGTTGTGCCGGGGGAGGTTTAGGTTGGACATTAGAAAGAATTTCTTTACTGAGAGGGTGATCAGACATTGGAATGGGCTGCCCCGGGAAGTGGTGGATTCTCCGTCCCTGGAGATATTTAAAAAGAGACTGGATGTGGCACTCAGTGCCATGGTCTGGTAACTGCAGCGGTAGTGGATCAAGGGTTGGACTTGATGATCTCTGAGGTCCCTTCCAACCCAGCCAATTCTATGATTCTATGATTCTATGATTCTATGATTCTATGATTCTATGATTCTATGATTCTATGATTCTATGATTCTATGATTCAATTCTATGATTCTATGATAATGTACAGCTTATGACTATCTCACTTTCCCTTGATTCTCACTTTCCCTTGACATCATTGGATGGATCAGTCTCTCACATTCATTGAATTGAGAGATTTCATTAAAAAATGGCCCATTAGTCTTAAACAATTTCTAGATGTCTCAAGTTTCTGAGAGAACCCAAGACAACTGAGGGCCAAGAAACTAGTGAGGGAAATAAGACAGGAATTACAGACTCTCACCTTCCTAAAAAACCTTTTGCTGAACAATAACAAAATATGTTTTATACAAGTAGTTTATTATTTTTATTTTGATATGAATAAAAAAATCCTTTATAAGTAAAAAGATAGAAATAAAGGTACAATTGTTATGCAAAAATACTCTACTTGAGTTTTCAAAAGTTGTTTAATTCTAGTAATTAGGGAAACATTTGTCTTTTAAAATGTCCATGATTTTTGTCGTTGTCCAGATTTGAAACAAGAAAATCAATTTCACACTATATACCAGAAGGATTCAAGAATCAAGTTTAATTTTAAGTAGAAATCTATCGATCATCCAGCATAACATAAAATAAGTAAACTACATCTAGGTTCTGATGATATCCTGTGCACCAGTTTTGCCCACCACTATTTTTTCAATAACAGTTATTTAAGGTGAATTTAGTACCTTCTCTTTTACTTTTCTGCTCACTAAAAGTTTTAACAGCAGTCCTAGTCACAGACTGATCTTCATCCAATTATTTTATTTTAAATTATTCAATGCTGGTAAAAGTGAGGTTTTTTTCAGAGTTCTTTATTACCATCAAAATCAGACATTGAATCATGACACACTGTGGTACTACTTAACTCTGCCATGCTAGTATAATATCCAAAAAGTCTGTTCCCTCTTATTCATGTGAATATGTGAGGAAAAAAACCCAACAAAACAAACACCAAAAAATCCCAAACCCAACCAACCAAAAAAACCCCAAACAAAACCATCCATCGTATATGCATTCAAAAGAAAAACATAAACAAATTATTCTTATTAATTTATGAAATGAATATGATAAATTATTTGCTCATCTCAGATTTTCTTGCTAAGATAACTGGAAGATTTGAGAAGATTCTAAGAGATTTAATTTTTTGTCCTACGGTCAAACTTGTTGAAGTAAAATAATTACACAGTATTGCAAGAAACTATGTTGATACATTGTAATTGAAGGCTATTATCCTCCAGTTATAGCTATTTCAATTCTTTGGTCTTGAAAATAAAGATTATTTAGCAACTATATTTGGAGTTAAGCTAAAGTAGTCTATTTTTTTTGGATATATAGTGTGCTACATGAGACCAGTCTAACTCTATATTTCTGTGGACTGCTGTCAGTTAACAGAAATGTCTCACTGCAGTCTGACTGGCAATTTTTTGCAAGCTTAGCAGAAAAATTGAAGAGAAAATGAAGATAGACTCTTAGATGTCTCCACCTAACTGTGGGTACTTTACACTTGTCATAAGAGAAAATGGAAGGCTTTATGACCATGAACATATCTTGAATAGCAAGGAGAAGATCTTCCACCAGGTATTTAAGGGTCAGTCTGACTCTCTTGATAGAGCAAGCCTTATAAGCGAGAATCAAGCACTTTTGGGAGATTTAGAGCATGGACGCTTAGAGTCAAAATTCTGGTCTCACACAACAAGTTTTGATACTGGGAAAGCCATGGGTTCCCTGATTACCTCTTGTTGAGATGTGTTCCTTGTTAGGGAGACACTTTATGCAAACTAGCAAATGTCAAAATCTTAAAGAAACATTGATTTAACATATGATCAAAAATACTAACTGGCACTATTAGATTTTGTTGCTAGAGATAGAATGTCAGAAATAAGCTTAAGTATCCTGGCTTTAGTTGATATAAGACAGCTCCTAAATATTATTTAAATAGCGTTTCACATTTAATAAGAAACACATTGTATTTCCTTTGGACATAAAACGAGTAAAAAATAGAAGGTCTTGAGTAGCAGAGCAGAATCTCTCCATTTTACCTACATACAGCTTGCTAAACAGAGAGTTGAAAATATCTGGAGCTGAGCAGGACAAAACTGAAGAGTATTTTAACAGTGAAGTAAAACCACAACTAATGACTTTAGGAGACAGGAGCTAGGTGGACAAGCAAAGCATTACAGTTTTAAATATATGGTATTTGGCTTCACCTCCCAAGTAAGAGGGCTGGCACTGATTCAAAAAGGCTGGTCTGGCATGCTTGTGCCTCTGAGAAGGACCACACTGCCTGATGGAAACAACCACAAAAGCCACAGTGAGAGCCCAGCCTTCCAAAGGCAACAAGAGAGCAACCAAACTGGCAATTAGACCATGCTAGTGCTTGGCCTTGGCAAACAGAAGGCACATCTGAAATGGCTCATCTGTCCATAGGAGACAGGCCTACAGGCAAACAGACAGGACAAAGTAAAGCAACTATGAGACAACAGAAGGAAGCATTTTGAGCACGGATGACCTCCTCACCTAGAACCAACATAACAAGCATGATACGAGGTTTACACATACTTCTAAATCTTGAAAATAATATTTTTACAGTCTTCATTGAAACTTAAGACAGCTGTGCAAAACATCTTTGCATGTGAAATGTAAGGCAGAGTATGGATTTTTATGTCTGCTCACTCTGTATCCTGGAAGTTATTTTGCCATACATGGAATCGTCTTTTCATCTCACTGTATGCCAAACAACTCGTATTTTAAGCATTTTCCCTTGTGCCATGTGATAAACTGTGCTGTAGGCTAAATTTCTTTGTTGCAAATATCTCTGGAGTCTACAGGCACTGTGGCTTCCATAAACATCTGTTTTAAAATACTGCTTTGTCAATTTCAGTGTGACTTTTCTTATTCTTTTGCTGGCTTGCTGTTTCAGTCCAATAATTCAAGGAAAGAAAATTAACAACTGTTGACAAAACAAGTGGCTGAGAAGGACTAAGGCATTTTATATCTTAAAATTGTTTGGAATTGAGCATTTACCCAAACTTAACTGGTAATCTTTTACAAATTTTCTACACCAAACAACACAGGAATCTCAATTTCTTCAATAGTATAGAAATTGGACTGCTGTATTAGGAGATTCAGGGTTTAAATGGCAAAGTAAGTTTTTCTAGCTTCCCTGCTTCAGAAGACAGCACTACTATATAGTGAACATATAGTATATATATATATATATAGAACAGTCTAATCGGTCCTAAAGCAAAACGCATCACTACAAGCAGCATGAATTAATCTCTCTTTAATTCAGTCACACTTTTATACTGGAACACTCTTGTAGAAAAAATTATAAACTGTGGGCTAGATAAGTGGGTAGTTAGGTGAACCTGAAACTACTAAAATGCTGAGCTGCAAAGAATTGTTATCAGCACCACAAAGTCCAACTATATTCTGGACTCTGCAGGGCAGTACTCCAGGGGTGGATACTGGAGCCAGCAGTGTTTTATATCTTCCTTGATGTTCCCGGTTGTGGGACAGAGTGAACTTTCATCAAGTTTGCAGGTAATATAAAACTGGGAAAAGTGGTTGATACACCAGAGAGATTTGCTGCTATCCAAAGCAACCAGGACAGCTTGGAATGATGGGAGTGCACAGCACAAGAGAGACATAGAGCTGCTGGAGTCAGCCCTGAGGATGGCTACAAAAAATTGTCAGAGGGTTGGAACACCTCTCCTATGAAGAAAGGCTGAGACACTTGGGGTTGTTCAGCCTGGAGAAGAGAAGGCTCCAGGGAGATGGAGTGGCCTCTAGTGTGGCCTTTCAGTCCTTAAATGGGGCCTATAAAAAGGTGGTGAAACTTTTCAGCAGTGCCTGTTGTGATAGGATGAGAAGTAATGGCTGTAAACTGAAATAGGTTGGATTTAGACTGCACATAAGGAAGAAATTTTTTACCTTGAGAGCAGTGAAGCACTGGAATAGGCATCCCAGAGAGACGGTAGAAGCCCCATCCCTGGAAACAGTCAAGGTCATATTGTACAGGACCCTGAATAATGTGATCTAGTTGAAAATGTCCCTGCTTAATGCAGGGAGGTTGGACTAGATGACCTTCAAAGGCTCCTTCCAACTCAAATCATTCTGTTAATGAAACTCAACAAAAGGGAAATGGCAAAATGTTCTCCTGCAGAATGATAAGCCCACACAGGCAGGAGACTGACTTGCTGGAGAGCACCTTGTCAGAAAATGTTCTGGGGATCCAAGCTGACCATGAGCCAGCAAAGCAACCCTGTGGCAAAGAAAGCCAAGAGCAGGCAGGGCTGAAGTTGCCAGCAGGCTGAGGGAGCCGATCCTTCCCCCCTGCTCAGCACTGGTGGGACCCACAGCTGCCTGCTGGGTCCAGTAAGTGACCTCTCCAGGACATTAGAGACATTGACATACTGGACAGGGGAGAGTGGCCATAAAGATGAAGTATTAGGAGCATCTGTAAGTAAGGGAAGAGGAGAAGGAGCAGAAAATGTTTGGCCTCAATAAGTGAAGGCTCAGAGAGGTTTTACCTGTGTTTATTAGTATCATACGGGAGTGCATGGAAAGAAGACAGACTTTTCTTGCTTGGTGCCCAGCTGAAGGATAGTATGCAAACTTGAAAAGTGGAAATTCCATTGAAACATAAAAAAATAAAAATTCTACTGTGAACATGATCAAACACCAGCACAGGCTGCCTATAAAGCCTGTTGAGTCTTGTTCCTTGGGGGTACAGAAACCAGCCTAGTCATGGCCCTGAGCAACATGCTGAGGAACCTACTGCAACTGACCCTGCTTGAGCAGAGGAGACCTGCAGAGGTGGCAGCCAGCTTCACCTGATGTGTGGTTCTGTGACTGGGTAAACATAGAAGAGACTCATCAATAAAAATACCAATGTCATTCTGACTGATGCTCAATTAAAGATTTGTGCAATGCTTATTTACAAAAACATCCAACTTTTCAGGATACCACATTACCTCCAGGACATGCACCATCTAGGTTGACTCTCAGGTACAGAGCTGTTAACACAAGTTCAAGATAGCTTTTGTCTTTCCTGAAATGAGCATGGAATTCTTTTGAATATAAGATATCTTGTCCCTTGACGACTACTCCAGAATAAGACATTCTCAACCTTTTCAAAACAAAAACTTAAATACCAGTGTGAACAGGGCTGCAAGAAAAATTTGCAGGAGTATATTCCATAGGTAGGAAAAGAAATTCTAGGAAGAATATAAGATGTATAGTTTATTTATTTAATTATTTCTCTTTCTGCCTTATAGTGGTCGCTTTTATATGCATGTTTGCAGTCTGTACTTTACTGGTCAATTTTTATTCATGTGATACCTTTGTGAATAAGCCCTAAATGATATGCTTACTAACTGTTTTTTTCCACTTCATCTTTCAGATTATCATCCTTGCCATCCCAGTATACTATCCTTTTCTTTAAAGATGGATCTTTAGTTGGCTTTAGGCAAACAGCAGCTAGAATACATGTTTTTCTCCTGAAGGCTTTCTAACTCTAGTATGGTTTTGAGCACACTAATTAAGATGGCTTGAAAAAACTGATTTTTCAGATAATAAATCCAGAGTCTTTGAGGAGAAAACTAAAATACGAGCTCAAAGCCAAAAAGCATTTTCTTAAAGTTGAGCAACTGAATCCTGAACATCTAGTCAGGCACAAGTCACTTCTGAAACTGCACGTGAAACCACTCTTCCCATTGGCCACAATTAGTGGTTGATAAGAACTTCTTTCTCTTTTACTGTTCAGCTTGTCATATGTGGCAATTTGACAAGCACACATGAAGTAGAGAATGTCTTCTGAAGCTTTGTTTCCTTTGGCTAGAAGTCCCATGCTCATCATTGCAAAACCCTGTGGGAGACAGCAGACTGGAGTTGTGAGGACATCAGACTGAGCTTCAGTATCTTCACTCACTCCTTGGTGCAAACACATGATTTTTGCTTTTAAAACTGGCATGAAAAGTGGATGTTAGTCTGAAATTCTGAGTTAATCACATGAATGATATTTTAACTCAAAGGAGCAGAAAGACATATTTATTTTAGTTAGAGAATTCCAAGATAGATGCAAGCTGGAAAAGCTAAATGTAGTTTGTGATTCACTGTCAGATTAAGAAGCAGGGTCACTATTTCCTGAAGAGTAGAAAAAGAAGAGTCATAAAGAATGCTCTGATGATCAATTACTGTGTAAATGTACAACAGCATTCCATTTTCAGAGAGGCAGTAAGTTCAAAATCGAGAATGATTATGGAGAACAAAACCTGACTCACTTCAGTGAGGCCAAAACCCCATGATGTATTGTTAGCTAGGGAATGTTACTAATGTACGATGAGGAAAACATATGCCTTTTTGAACTTTAGCATACAAATAGAAAATACTAAGCACATGCTATTCCTAAATGTATCCAGTACTTGATTTTCATACTAAATTCCAGTACTCTAGTTTATCTAACCTGATTAATAATCTTACACAAACAAAAGTTAATATCTTAGCTTTAATGACTGTTGGACCTGTACAAAACAGAAAAACAATTTGACCAGGCTATTTTTTGAGAAAAAGATAGTCATGTTGTTTCTGACAAGATTTATCAATACATTTTTCTGACATGGTTTAAGTAAATACTTAATGTATATAAGAGATTATCTTTTTGAGCTATCTGAAATTTTAAGATTTCCTCAATGGCCTGTTCAATTAGTTGTTTTTAAATGGAATTTATATCGGGGACACTAATTTGAAATACTTTTGCTCTTTCATATACACAGACAGTTTTGGATTTCTAGTGTGAACACACCCCCTTCATCATTTTATACTGAAGGTCTATTTAGCCTCTTTTTGTTTGCTGGTTATCTTCATCACTACTGTGACTCTGAGGCACAGCTGCAACCAAGATTCCTCTCTTTGCTCTGTGCTAATCAAGTCTGACATAACAGATCCAAAGGGTTCAAAGGATTGTATTTCGCTTGGAGACAAAGTTGAAGAGATTCTAAATTAGCACAAGCGAAGAGCCATGGATGTGCACGTACACGTGTCCAGGCGAGGCAGATTGCACACAAAACATGTGAAACAGCACCCCTTAGTGTCCACTTGGATCAGTTGCACCAAAACCACGTTAAAAAAACCCAACCATTGAAAACCGATGAGATTTGAACTTGTAAAAGCCTCTGAGAACAGACGTCCTCTAAAATCAATGGTATCACAGAAGAAATTGTGCAAAAGCAAAATAAAAGTTTTCACTATGCTTACCAGACCTGCACAACATAAAGAGAATCCTACTGTTATCTGTAGAATGCTAATAAAAATATAATTGGACTCTATAAAGGGCAGTAGTATGAAAAGGGCATGTAAAAGGCACTCAAAAGAGGTAAATGATGGTGAGGGTCCTTTTATTAGAATTTAGGCTAACATGAAACAACACATTTCAAGGAAGCTCCACCTATTTGTGAAGTACTTCCCCAAAGACACATGGTGGAAAGAACCATCAGTTTTAAGTGCACTCCTGACTGTGATGCTGTTAGCAGATGCCTTTATTTTCTATGTAATGAATTCTCAAAGTAATGAATAAAATCAGCTTCCTGTACCTTCAACAAGAATGTCAGATAGGCATATCATACCCACTTTTTTAGATAAAGATTTTGATCTTCTCAGACTAAATTATACTTAGAAAAAAAATTTTAGTTCAATAGTTATTGAGTATAAGATGCAATAATATGTTTTAAAAAAATTACAAACTGCAAAGAAAATTTTCAAGGACCTCTTCTGAATTCTGGACCTGAATTCTTCTGAATTTTGGCCTGATTGTCTGGGTAATATTCAAATAGAATCTTTTTTTATATTATGGCTGCAAACCTAAACCGTAAGAGTCAAATGTTTTTTCCGACAATAAGAGAAGTGTATAAGAACTAGGCCAAAGGAACACCTAAATGTAGGAGTAACATTCACATGAAAGAGTTTCTGAGCAGAACTGCTGTCTGATTTTTCCTGGAAAAAGAACATATCCATCACTTCTTAGCACCTCAGGGCAAAGAGTTCCAGCTTGCCATTTTTAAGGCTTTTTTTGTTTTCTATCAGCTATTTACTATTCCAGCTACTTTTAAACAACAAAAAGAACTGTTCACAGCTCTGGAATTAATTATTTTAGTAGTGTTTCCTAGCAAAAGGAAAATTTGGCAAAAAATGAATCTTTACCCAGAAAGATGAAGGGTGAAAATGTGAAGCATTTATGTTGTCTGAGACTGCCAAAGAGACACCACGATAAATAAACTTTCATGTCCATTTGGTCAGTGCTTCTCACTACCATATTCAGTGCTTTTGTTTTACTGAAAGATGGCGCTTTGTCATTTATTTATACTGTGTCACAGAATATGTTTTTTTTATTTCATAACTGGAGGCATGTGGGCTGGTATTTCATCGGCTGCATTACCAGTTCATATAGAGTAGAGTCTTGTGTAAATGATTGAAATATATTTTCGAAGAGGAGTGAACTGTGGTAAGTGAGGAAATTTTTGAAAGATAAAAATACTAAAAACCCCACAACGTTACCAACAACAAAAGCAAAACCACCACTACCACTAATAATTATAATAATAACAACAATAAGAATAACTATAATGATAACGTAAATATTATAACAATATTGCTTCAGTAGACAAATAATTGAAGCTGGAAGTAACAAGAAGTCTACTTCTCTAGTTACGAAAACCTCTCAGAAGTATTTAACTTCAGGATGCAAGTCCCAGATCTGAAAAGCAATATAGGATCTACAGCTCCAAGTCACACTTGGGCGGTGAGCCCCAGTAATGAATCCTCTTCTCAAAGTTCCTGGATTAATTTTAAAATGAGACTTAGATTCCCAGAGAGCCTTCTGGTTAATTCTATCACCCATTATTTAAGTTAGTTTTCTAAACAAGTAGTTGAACTGTCAAAACTGACAATTGGTTTTGAGTGTCCAGCCTTAAATACAATGAAAAAAAGACTTGACAGATAAGGATATTTATCTTCCTTTTAACACCGTGCATTTGAAAATTTTATTGTAAGCATGTAAGTATCCCTAGTCGTGTTCTTAAATGTTGACTTTAGATTCCAAAAGCTGTAAGATTGACAGTGTTAGAGGAACTGGTAGGGAAATAGTTTTCATCACTGCAAAATCCAGGAAATTTTAAAGATATAAATGTGCTGGCCACTGTTTGAGATGCAAAACTGTTCATTCCTCATCCGTCCCCTCAGTGGTTATTAAACATAAGGTTACGCTGAACTGAGTTTATATTTACCTTTGATGGGAGAGGAATGTACAGTGTAAGTGAGAAAATATTACATTACATGCTTTCCAGCCTTTGTTAAAAAATTAAGAAAAGGTGTATGCAGAGACATCACTTCCCATTCCATATGGTTCAAGTACAGTAACGTCACTTTTGTCACAGACAAGACATGTGTCTTACAGCCAACACCAGATTAAATGCACAAAAGCCTGAAATCCAGATACGATGTGTTAGCTGCCACAGTCCTCCCAGAGAAGCAGTTTAGCAGAAGGCATTATCCAGATGGCTCTGCTTCATTTCATAGAGCTAAGACGTTGAGGGCTGTGTTATTTTGGTGTATTCTTTGCATCCCCCCATTCTATTTTTTGCATAACACTCATTCCTTGGCACACAAGGAGCATAATCCCATTTGCCTCTCATGACATACCAAAAAAACAGAACTGCAGGCAACTGATATTCTGTAGTATTTTCAGCAGATGGCAAAAGAGATTCATATTGAATGGCACGAATCTCCTAAGGCTGCACACAGCAGCAGCCAACTCCAATAGAATTAAGGCAAATATCCCTTTTTATGTTACAGTAGAAAAATTGTACAGAGCTGGTATTTGACAGTATTAGGGAAAACGTGCTCTTGCCACAATTTTACACTGAAACTAGATCCTTAAACTAAGAAACACTGTTAATAACAAATCTTTCTGTCTTTGTATTTCCTCACAGCCCCTCATTTTTAGAGTATGTGTTTTGCCAGTCTTTACTGATTTCATTCTCTCTGTGGATGTAAGGAAATGACACAGCTCCTGCAATAACTATGTAGATCATCAGCATTACTGCTTGTGTGATTTATATGATTTCTGAATCTCCGACTCTGGTAGGTTTTTTTCCTATGCACTACTCTTTTCCTTAACAGTGATCTAGGCAATAAGAACTGCTGACATTGATGCCAGTACTTTATATTAATCTCTGCCTTCTCCTACCTTACCAACACACAATAATCACCACTTATTACATAAAAGATAGCAAACCTGAAACCTGAAACAACCACCATCTGAGCTGTACACTTCCTGTGTCACATATTCTCAAAATGCATGGTGAATTATACCCCAAACGCCTAATATTTATAGCTGAAAAAGCTAAGAAATGCATGGGAAAATTCATTGGCCAGAGGTTTTTTGAGCAATGATCCTCGATACATCTGTTTCTTAAAATCTAAAAGCCAGAGAATAATTGACTTTTTCATGTAACCACAGCATGAAGTATCTTGTTTTCTATGCTATTTGCTGCCATGATGAGCTGATTTGTTTTTTTGCAATGGATACTTGATTTTGTGAGGCATTGGTACTTTTTCAAGTGGAGTTGCCAGAAACATGCACCAGATGGCTCTGTGGTAACATTTGTCTGGGATAGAGCGCAGACCACTTTCATTACTGGAATGTTTATTTTAGAATTCCAGATAAGTATATTTATCTTTTAATCTCCTAGGTTTGATACCATGAGCAGGACAGAGACAGAGGCTGAGAAAAAAGGTATATAATAATAATATTAAATTTAGAACTTTCACTGCAAAACAAAATCAAAATAAACCTACGTCAAGATAGGCGAGAACGGATACTCAGGACACATTTTAATCAGATTTTAGATGTGTTTCTTCACTTATACCTTGAGTGCAGCAAATTTGTAAGGGACTTCAACCTGAATTATGTACTACACTGTAGGAGAATGACTACTCACCTGTGAACAACAGAAGAAATGGCATTTTTGCAAGCTTTCATGTCTCAGTCTGTTGTACACACTTTAGTCACTTAAGGTAGGAAGTACTCCAATCTTAACAAAAGATTTTGGGCAAGAGGGATAAGCAAGGGTTTTTAAAAATTATATCAGTTTTTCATTTGGAAGTGAGTAGTGAGAAAATTTTGGAGCTGTGTTTTTGTTGGGCTTAGCAGTTTTTGAAATGCAAGGGGAGTGAATGCAGCCTGAAATGCAGATCACGTGAGGAAGTAGGGCTAGGAATACATTCCATGGTTTGCGGGGTTGCTGCAGGATAGGGATGAGAAAGGTCATTCCCTGGTTTTGATGGAGCAAGGAGAAGTACAGCACTGAGCTGCAGCCAAGAGTGAGGAGCTGCTGGTGGCTCAGCAAGTGATTGTATAACCTGGCAAATGGAGGGCAAAGAGCCCTCTCCAGGTTTCCCAGACAGACCAAAATTTCCATTTCACTGAAAGTTACAACTGAACAAAAAGACTTATTTGAGAAAAAAAAAAAAAAAAAAATAGGTCTGTGAAATCTATGGAACCTTTGAGACTGTAAAGGAGAAGATCAAAACAGTATTCGGAAAGCTGGCCAGACTTTTTCAAAAGCCATCTAATCTGTTCATTGTGTTTTTCAGGTTTTACAAAGAAACATAGATATCTGTTGGTCACCAGAGCAAAAAAGTAACAAAATTAATACATAAAACTTAGTATTTTCAACTCAATTTGTATTCAATTAATGAAAGTACAATTAAGAAATAAAAAACACTTCATAATTCAGAAATTAACAGCATGCCAGCTAGAATCAGATTCTACTAACATTTTTGTTACAGCAATTGATGCCCAAGTGCCATTTACTCTCAATTTTTTTAAAGATCAGTTCCTTAAATTGTTACTGAAAAATACCTCACAGATATTTAATATCTCTTTGTAAAACATTACGAGAAGTACAAACCAGCTAGACTAGAGCACTATAAAAATATTTCATAATATGTACAATCACTACAGAAAACGTTGAATATTTGAAAAATTAAAATACTTTAAAAAAAAAACAAAACCAATACACCCACCACACACACAAAATCAGTACCTGCAAAAATTTCCAAGATTTTATCATATTTGTATTACAACACAAATAAATATGTATTTTTTTAATCTGATACTTTAGTTTTTACACATTAAATGTAAACATTTATTTCAGAAAAATTCCTCCAGTATTATGTGACTGAAATGTATGCTGTCACTTGGCTTTCTCAGCTAATTTTCACTCAACATTTAGAAAATACCACACAAATGAAGTCTGGTGGCTTTCTCTGTCTTTCTACGTTTCAAATCAATAGCTGATTAAGGCCTGTAAAACTGAACTATATTAACCGGAGCAAAAATGGTAGAATCATAAAATTGGAAAAGAATTAAAGATGTCTTCCAACCTTTTCACCATTCTTGCGATTTATAATTTTAAAGCATTTATAATTTTAGCATTTTTGACAGAACTTTGTCCCACATATTCATAAAAGCATTCCATGATACAGATTTCACAGACTTTCCAGACATGTAACTACTTCTTGGTCCTTAATGGAATTAATTTTTAACTTGATATGTAGCCTGGATCTTCCTTCCTGTAACTTAAGCCCGCTACATCTTGTTTTACGAACACAGAGTAGAAATTTTCTCCTGTTCCTACACCAGTTGTTCACAGGTTTGAAGATCATGTACCCCTCCCTTTATCTGCTTCTGAACACACAGTTCCAGACTCCCTTAAAGATACTGTAAGCATCAGTCAAACATTTCCAAGGTTGGGCAGTAACAAACACCTTCCCTCTGCCCTTCAGCCTCAGAGCCACCACTGCATTTAGGATGGTGCTCTCTGCCAGGCACAGAAGGCATAGCAGAATTTATTTAACCCTAACTGTACTGTCCTGCTCTAATTGCAAGATATCCTGTTCCATTGGGATTACATTTTTTTCCTCTTTCTTACAGTAAAAAAGTATGTGTGTGAAATAATAAGAAAAAGAAAGAAATAAGACCAGTATAACGCACATCTACCAAAAGCAAAACTTTCATTAAATTCACTGAAGGAATTGAAGGCACTACACAGAAAAAAAGGCAGTTTATCTCACCATCAAATAGTTGGACAACTGTTCTCTGAGTCAATAAGATTACATTTAAAATTTTATGCCTCCTTTTATTCACTGCAACATTTGAGAAATACAGAGAAAAGAGCAAAGGAATAGGATGAGGCTATTTCTTTTGTTTCTCTCCTTCACTGGTTTTTTGTCTTCCCAGATACATTTAGATTATCTTCTTAGCAGATACAAGAGATGTCCCACTTGCTTCTGTAATTAAGCTTTTACTGTGGAATTAAATATAAGAATACAGTCTATAGGGCTTATTCTATTTGCTAATACAGCTGCTGTATTTATTTTGTTAAACTGTGACCATTGAGCCATTCTGAATACTGTCACGAGACACACAGGGTAATATATGTGTTCCATTAGTTTTACTTTCTTGAAGGAGGATGGATATCATTAAAATGTGAGTATTACACAAGACAGACAATAAACAACAGACTCTGAATGGGAAGATTATCTCTGTGGAAGAGTTGTTACTTTCCCACAGTCCTAGGAAACGTCGCATTCAGGTTCTGACACCATTACAATGGAAAGAACCTCCTGACATTGACAAGATTTTACCAATTCACTTATACTATGCACAGCTGTCCAGTTATACTACTTTCTTTCTCACAAGGAAAAAATAAAATTTCTAACGGCCTACTGAGTAAGACAAATGCTGGTGCATGTCTGAATACAACCACAAGTTCATTTTGTTTCTCAGTTACAGTGAGTGCAAAATGCTCTATGATGTCATTGAGGAGAGTCAACTCAGAAAGACAAGGTGGAGTATATGTCAAGAAATTTCTATTCCCATCTTTTTGACATAAGAAAGCAGAGAAGTCAAGACTAGCTAAGAAGATAAGAAAGAAAGTAGCTGTTTGTAGTTTTTTCCACAGATTATTTTTTTGTCTACCATCAAACAGCTGTTTAATAAGTTCCTGTTAGTTTTCCTTTGTTTCACTGCTGCTTGGGAAGAAAATACTGCAGTTCTGCACTTGCTTACACACAAAAATAATAAATGGCTTTAATGTCCATGGCATTTAGGTAGCACAAAAATCAGCAAGTGCCATATGAAGAGCACAAACGTCATCTGGACAAAACTATGGGTAGTGACTAGTACTCACTGAAAACAATCATAGACAGGAGAATCGTGGAGGTCTGTCTTGTACTAAGGGCTGACTAGTGTGTGACCTAGACAGGTGTTGGGGAGGTCTGGAATATCCAGTCCTGTCTAGTCCAGTTGCAAAGATGATCTACAAAAATGGTAGCAAGGCCCAGTTCCTGCACCAGAAAGACTATTCAGATTCTCCATTAGACTATCAATTTTCTCCATCAGAGAACACAGAAAGGATTTTGGGAAGATTCCTGCAATATTGGTCAAGTGGTGAATTTCCTTCTTGATGTTCAGAACTTTCTAAAAATATAAGGAAATATGGGTTTTTTTCTTATCTCTGTTCCTGCTTTCAAAATCATTGGAGTTATCCAAATGACCAATTGTTCTTAATCATCTAGTTAGGAATAGTAATAGCACAGCAAAGGGAAAAAAAAAAAAAAAAAAAAAAAAATCCCAAGCAACTATTTAGATAGAGAATGGCAAAAGCTGTATGCTAGCAGAATGGAAAGATAAGAATTAAGGTGCTAATTCCTCCTAGTTGGTGAGAACATTCTAGTGAAAATGCCTGAAAGATAGTACAAGCACTCTGCTAATCTTGTGTAGAAGGTGCCCAGACAAGAGACTCATTCTATAACAACACCATGTTATGCCAATTGCCTAACAGCAGCAACAGAAGGATACTGTTCTAAATTCCTTTCAGTGATGTAAATTAAGTCTGTAGTTATTAAGATGACTAATGAAGACTTACACAAGCTCCAGATGCATTTTGAGACCAATCCTGCTCCTAGCTGGGGATCAAAATCTCTGCTAACCAGAAGAGAGGATTACTGTATACATTTCAATACATTTATCTCATTGAAACACTGCATAGAGTGAGAACAGCAAATAAGTGAGCTGGCAAATTCTCTCCTCTTTTTCTTCTTTTGCAAACACAGTGATAGTAGTACATAGTGTACATTTTACGAAGAAAGTGGAAAAAACAAGGCAGACAAGTTAATAGGGCTACCCAGAGAGAACTAGCACTAAGAATTGGTTTATGCCCCAAGATCTCCATGGATTTAACAGAACTGCACATATTCAAGAGTAATAACTTATGCTGAGTACACTTGAATTACCACCACTTGTGATAGGCAATGAAATTCTTTTTAGCATTTAACAGTCAAGGTGTACATTGTAGCACTGAAATACAGTCACCATGCTCTGTGCAAATCTTATTTCTTGGGGTAACAGCAATCCATGCTGCTCTCAGCATGAGTGAAAAATCTAGCAGAAAAATACAAAACTGAATGGCAACCTCTAGCTGCAAGTCTTGATGAACAATGAGGGAATATTCAAATGGATGACTGCAGATCGTGAGTGAAACCTAATAAAAAAGCAGGATGCAGCACCATATGAATTATATTCCCCATTGCAGCATATCATCACTGTGACACGATGTCTAAACTTCCAATTATTTTGGATCTGTTTAAAATGGTGACGTAGTCACAATTCAAGGAAGCTGTTGATAGATGGGGAATGCAACTGAGGCATTTCTCATGCACACACGTACAGTCTCAGTTATGAGAAAAATCTGCCCATTAGAAAATCAAAATCTCACTCCTGGCTATGACAAGGGGCAGATCTAATGCGAGAAGAAGGAGGGAAAAATGTTCGACACTTACTCAGCGTCTGAAGACAGAAAGGAGGGGACAAAAGTTGGAGGAGGAGAAAAGAAAAATCCTTACATTTACAAAAAGAAACACCTAATGGCATGTCAGAGCAAGATGAAGTCAACGCATTGCTGCTGTATGCCCAGTTTAATTATATAACCCCTAACCTGCAACTGCAGAAATGAAAGGATTTCTTTCCAGTAGCTCTAGGGCCTGACTTCTCCGAGGAATGTAGTGATGTTGCTAATGCTCAAAAACTGATGTATATTAACTATAGACATATTTGTGTCAAACTCCTCTTCATTTCATTATCTTTCTTCTTTGTCATGGAAAAATCACTACAAACGTAAAGCAATTACACTTGACAAAATCTGATAGTTAAGTAGCAGTAAGTAGGTGAAGATTCTGTTCTTCACTGCTCAAAGAACATACACATTTTATTGCTACTATCCACGACATTATCCCAGTTTCTATTGATTTAATCTCCAAGAGAGAAAAATAAAAAGTGGCCCAGAGGCTGGCACAGACTACAAAAATATGCAACATTTCTGAAAGAGTATTCCACCAGATAGTGACAGAAATAGTATGGACTAGCTAGCTGAAAATGATGCTAACTAATTTTTTTCTCCCGAATTTGACATCAACTTACCATGTGAAAAAGAGTAAGTAAAGCTATATATGACACAAATTGATGTGCAGTGCTGAGATGTACAGATGAAACATTGTGCACTAATGATTATTTTTCATCACATTCATCCAGCAGATATACCTGAAGAGGTTCCTTTATACCTGCTGAAGGCAGTAGGAACATTCCAGCCCTACTGAAATAAAAAGAGAAGCCAGGTGGCAATAACACCACCTGCTCTCCTACAGGGTGAACCCTTTGGCAAATTATACACCTGTTTTCTCATCTTAAACACTGAAACTTAGCCAACAATCAGAAAAACTATCCTCAAATTCTACAACTAAACAATGAAATTCATTTAACCCGGGCTTTGGAAAATGTCCATTGTCACATGACAGTTAACAAAAGACTACTTGTAAGAACAGAGCTTAAAATGTGCTATTTATTAAATTTTTTTATTGTATCGTTGTAGGTTGGCAATCTGCATTAGGGATGTATTTTATTGAGTGAAAGAACAGCTAAAGTCAACCTGTGACTCAGAGGAACATCTCACCCTCACAATCCTTCTTCATGCAGGCTGCTACCAGTTCTGTGAACAAAATTACTGTCACGGTTTGACACTGGCCCGGCGATTAAACCGGGTGACAGATGCTCTCTATTAATCTCTCTCTCCTCCTTGATAAGAAAGGAGAGAGAATAAGGGAAAGAGACTTATGGGTTGGAGGCTAAACCAATCAACTTTAATGAAAACAATAATGGTAAATAGGAAAAAAAAAAAAAGAAAAATGCTATATATATATATATATATACAAATATACAGGAAAATTAATATCAGAGTCCTTCCCCCTTCTCCCCCAACAGTTCTCACGCAAAGCCGGGTGAAGGCAGGCAGGCAAGCAACTGGGCAGCAGGCAGGGCAGCAGGCGGGCAAACGGACTGGGTGGGATCCTTCCAAGATGCCGGGTGAAGGCAGGCAGGCAGGCAGGCAACCGGGCAGCAGGCAACCGGGCAGCAGGCAACCGGGCAGCAGGCAACCGGGCAGGGCAGCAAGCAGGGCCACAAGCAGCCAGCCAGGGAGACAGCCAGGAGCTTCTGCTGGTCTTTTATAGTGCCACAGGTGAGACCAATTGGCTGTTAAGGGGGGTGGTACCCAGCACTTCTGCTGATGATCTCAGGTGAGGCCGATCAGCTGGTGAGGGTGTGGCTCGGTCCTCGAGATCCCCCAACTCCATACCGAGGATGACGCACATGGGATGGAATACTCCATTCGAGAAACTTGCTGTCAACCTCAGCAAGTTCAACCATCGACAAGAAACTCAGAAGAATCACCTTTATCCTGGCCCAAACCAGGACACTCCACCCCTTATTCCATACCATTTGCATCATGCTCCAATCAGCAGAAATTAGGAATTCTCACCTAGTGTTAGATTCGCCTGTGGCACACATTGTACTTCTCCATCTTTCATCATTACCCACCAAGTGTGTCCAGGCCCTTGAGCGAAAGCAACCCCACGAATGGGTTTGCCTTTGCCCGAGGCAGGATAAACCCAAACTGTTTTCCCTAGGAGATTCCTTTCATGCACCACAGGCACTTTGTCTCCATCTACTGTGTGTAGAAGATCTGACTGAGCAGGACCAGCTCGATTGATGGAACCCCTGGTATTAACTAACCAGGTAGCTTTTGCCAAATGCCTGTCCCAGTTCTTGAAAGTTCCACCACCCATTGCCTTTAAGGTAGTTTTTAACAGTCCATTGTACCTTTCAATTTTACCTGAGGCTGGTGCATGATAGGGGATATGGTATATCCACTCAATACCATGTTCTTTGGCCCAGTTATTTATAAGACTATTTTTGAAATGAGTTCCATTATCTGACTCAATTCTTTCTGGTGTACCATGTCTCCACAGGACTTGTTTCTCTAGGCCCAGAATAGTGTTCCGGGCTGTGGCATGAGGCACAGGATATGTTTCCAGCCATCCTTTGCTATAGACTGCATGTTTTAATGGGGAATTTAATGTGGAGCTGTCTTGTTTGCTTATTTTTGAGGAATAAAAGCACTCTTTGTTGTGTCTGACTAGCTACAAATGTCATCTGGTCATCTCAGTTCAGGAGTGAAGACACACAGGTAGAAATGCCATTCACACTATTCTCACTACGAACAGATAATTGGACATGTTTTTTTATTTAATGTTTTTAAATTTTTTTTTAATTTCCCAAACAATTCAGGTAGACACAACTGGTTCTTCTGGTCCTGCTGGAGAGACAGAGTATAAAACTAACAAGATACAATGTGTGTACAACACATATTCCTCTGACTTTACAAGTACAGTTAAAGTGTCTTCTGCAACAATCATATTAAATTGGTGTTCTGTAATTACAGGCTTTTTAAGCACTAATTACCAAAGATTTAACTTATCAGTCAGGGTGCACCAGTCATTGGCCAAGCAATCAGTGAGATACAAGTATGTTACTAGTCGACAAAACTCCTTAAGTACAACATAGAATTGAGGAACTATTAACTGTATATTGCACACACTAAATTCCCCTTAGAACTCATTCCATATATTTCTACAAACTTAATAATCAAGACACTGGAGTAAATTTCAAGAAATAAAAAAAACCCCTCCTAAATGTAATAATAGCTATCAGCACAAATATTTTTAAAAATTCGCATTTATGAATTTGATCTTTGCGATCAGCTTATGCAAATTTATCTGACATCATCTGATGAAAGGCAGCATAAAACCTACTTCTTGGGAAAGCAATTAGCATACATGAAAGAATAACTTAGCAGAAAGTTAACTCCTCTTCTTAATGCAGAAGTATCTGTACTATTTCTGTTCTGGGTTTTCTTCTTAGCAACACAACTTGTCAAGTCTAATGCACTTGCTAAACTCGTAAAATGAGTGGCCAATGGACTTTCAAGGGAGAAGTACAAATAACTCCAATGCATTGCATTTTATAAAACCATATCCCTTTCCTTGTGCTTGTGCTGGCACTTTTCTGACCCTGCAATAACACCCCAAGCTAGAAAAGCGCCTGTCCAGCATAACTGCATGAATCACCTTAACCTGGGCTCAGGAGAGCCCTGTGCTGTCCAGGGGCATTTGGGTGTCAGTGGGATCTCAGCAATCTGTGCTTTGGTTAGTGCTGCTGTGGGAGAGCTCAAGCCCAAGTGGGCAGGTAGCGTTCCTTCACTTGTCAGGCAAGGCAGAGTTGACTGATAAAAGAGGTAATTTCTGCTCAAAAGCAAATGCTGTTAGGAACAAATCAGGGAATGGGAAGGCAAAACTACCACAATGCCTTCTCTACAACTTCATTCCTTGTGAATAAAATTATTGAAAAAACAAAAGAGAAAATCCAGGATTGATTCAGAGAAGGGTTAACTGCATTTGGTTACTCCTTCCAAGAATCCAAAGCAATAGTGGCAGACAATGAAGCTAAAATGTGGTCAAACTAATGGGGTTAAATGTTACACTATGGGCTGGATGTATTCATTCTCAAAGCGTTCATTTCTAACTTCTATCACATGGCTGCGGCGTGTTGAAAAGAACTGTCAGTCTGTGGCTTTTACAGAATATCATGACTGCTATTAATACTGTACTTCAGGTAATTCAGTCGTCAGAACACAACAATTTAGAAGGCCTACAGTATCACACTGCGAACATGCAATGCAAGGTTTATCAATATAACTATGTTGTCTTACAGTACTTATGACAACTGATGGTAATCAGTAGTCTACTGGATTATTTCTCTTATAGATCCCCGCCCTCCTCCCACCACCAGATGTTTGTGAGCCAGTGGGATAAGGAGTATTATATTTGTTTCAAAGAAGCACTCTGACCATCTCTGCCAATAGCCATACTAATAAGGGCAGGCTTTGGAAATTGCCTTCTGCAATCATTATTATCAGTCATGATGATGGACCTTGAAAGGCAGGAGAGATAAGTAGCATGAGCAGCACATAACAGTGGAGAGGGAAGAATTGCTCTCTTGTATTTAGAAAGTGTCAGTCATCCGAATATCTGTCCAGAAATAAAATAACATCCACAAATGCAGCTCATACCATGACTGTCCAGTGCAAAGCCAGACACCTCATTCATTAGGCCAAGCAGACAGTTTGGTAAGGAAGGCAAAGAACCACGGGACCTAATAAGGGAATGAAAACAGACTTGATCATTTTAATGCTGCTATTTAGGATTCATATTCAAATACAGTCATTATTTACTAACCCTAGCAGTCATCTGCCATTGATGGAGATCTCTCATAATGTTTGTAATACTTAGTGAAATATTAGTCTAAGTTGATAGCTGTAAACAGTAAGGTTCCTGACTGGAGAGTTTAGATATACTTTTACCTTAATTCTACTGCAAATTGTAGTTTCAACAAAACTTCACATTATATTTTGCTCTTTTCAGCTTTTGTTTAAACAAGGTAGAGAGATTGAGGAGGAAGAAGATAAAATCAGTCTCCCACCTCAGCAAGTAATGATGCTTCCCAATGCTTTCAACACTGTGAAATGGTTTACCTTTTTTTGGCTGCTCACAGATAATCTGAAGAGCAGTCATCTCCCATTCATGCACCAACACATCACCCAAGCTGAACTGCTAGATACCAATGAGTTTCTTTAGTGCTTATTCAAGTTGCAATTGTATGAATGCCTGCATGGTGCACGTTCAAACCAAAAGTAATGCTCAATGTAAACAGATATGTCAATACTGTGCAGGAAATAACACACTTTATAAATATTCTAACCGTCTTAACAATATCATTCCCTTCTTCACCTTTCTAAAGGAATACAGACTACCTGAAGACACATTGGTCTTCAGGTATTTTAGTCCCAGACCAAGGAGAACCAGTCATAGGAGCAACTCTTCTATGCAGACAGGATGAGTTGGTAGGGGTTGTTCAGCCTGGGGAAGAGAAGGCTTCGGGGAGACCATAGGGAAGCCTTCCAGACCTACAGAAAAGCTGTGGAGGGACTCTTTAGAAAGGCATGCAATGACAGGACAAGGGGCAATGGTTTTAAACTGGAAGGGTGTAGAAGAAGGGCAAAGAAATTGTTTAACATGACGGGGGTGAAACACTGGAATGGGTTGCCCAGGGAAGTTGTGGTTGTGGAATTCTTCCCTGTGCATGGATTCCTCCCTGGAAGTATTCAAGGCCAGGCTGGACAGGTTGTTGAGCAACCTGATCTAATGGGCCATGTCCCTGCCCATTGATGAGGGATGTAACTACATGATCTTGAAAATCCCTTCCAACCTGAACTCAATTAACCTATGGTTAATCCCAGGTTGGAACTTCCAACCTATGACTCAATGATTCTAAGACTGATACTTCTGCTCCTTTTCACTGCATAATTCTGCACCATCACTTCTACTTCCTTTCCTCATAACTTTCATAATTATTGCTTTTTCACTTAATAACTTTATCTGTGAAAATTCTTAGTAAGAAATTGTGAGACAAGAAAAAGGTATCTATTTTGTTCTCGGGAAATGCAAGTACACTGGAATCACACCTGAAAACTCAACTATTGTTTCAGAAAAAGGGAAAAGGTGTCATCCTGGACCAATGAAAAGGGCCAAATTTGCAGTGCCAGTACAATCAAGATTTCTACCACATGTTGATTCCTCTACTAGTTGCAGACAGAGGATTGTGTCCTGGGGTAATCTGGTGTGATGGACCAGTCCAGAGGATGTGTATTCTGGGACATGGTGTAAAACCACCATTGTAAGCCCCAAGCCCCACCAAATTCTTGTTAAAATCCAATTTGGACTCTAATTAGAGTCCAAAGGGATTGCCCAGAGCCTGGAAATGGCCTGCACATGGAGACAGTGACAGAGAGAAGGGCTGAGGAAGTGGCTCAAGGCCTGCTCCAGTTGTTCAATCTGATATGTCCCAACCAAGATTACTAAAGGAAACAGGACTATAAACAGAAGAGCTGTGGTGGTGAGTTTCACTGATACCGACCCTCCTGCATTGGCTGGCCCAACACTGGATCCAGCATCAGTGATTTTCAGTTATCTATCTGTCTCAACTTTTCTTCTTCTACTCTCTCACTTCCTCTTTCTCTTCCCTAAAACCATCAAGTCACACAATGCTTACCACAAAATTTTCCCAGGCTGCACAGCTGTCACAACATACATGTATTGTGACTTTTGTGTCCTAAACAATCAGCCTTTATGATTGTGCAGCCTTAGCCTACATAATAATTAAAGTATAAGCTTCTGTGGGTTATTCCTTTTATAGTTCTAATTAATCTTATATTCAAAACCAGATCTTGAATGTCATTTTACCTTAATCTGATCAAGAGATATCTGATGGTCAAGCATTACCTTGGACTGCAAAATTTAAGTCATTCTGTCTAGGTGGGCCAGATCAGACACTATAAGGTTGGATCCAGACACTCTCTGGCTCCTCTCTGAGAAGGAGTTTAGAAAGCAAGGGGTTCGATCTGTGTTTCCCTGGGTCCCCCATCCAGTTTGTTACAGCTGGTAACCTAGAAACAATCCTGTCCCCAGACATGACTGTGGGTTCCATTTGCTGGTGCTGGATCCAGTCAAACCAGGGCAAAGCAAACTAACCCTGAGCTTCATTGAAACCAGAATAATTTCCTCTTGGATTCCTACTTTGCAACAGTTAGGTCACTGGATGCTGTTCGTCAGTGACAGCATAGTTGCACAGAGCAGAGATGTGTAGCAACCATACTAGGACAGTCTCACAGACACCTAGGCCTGCTGTCCTTCCCAAGAAACCTGCACCAACCATGTTTCCTTTTCCACACTTACTCGTGTAAGCTCAGAGGAACTCACAGATGAGCATACTTGTGATTTGGAAACCACAGAAGACTGACCCAGACCTGAGAAATGTGGCATTTTAGCTTCCATTCAGTTCCTCCTCATGCCTGAGACAAAGCTGGGAGCCATGGGCAAGTCATTTCCTATAACTGCTTCAGTCACATTACTTTCAACACAGATAACCTGCATTCTTTTGCAGTACTGTTCTTAGAAAATAATTCTCTGCCTATTTATTAAAAAAAAAAAAAAGAAAAAAAAAAGAAAAAAGAGAGAGAGAGAGGAGTAAGGAAGAATTAAGTGGAATTTGAGACAGGTAACAGACAAAAGGAAAATTCAAGATAAACCTCTTTCGTGTTCCTTGCACACATTTATGTCTGACTCTGCTACATCAAGTATGTTTTGGTTTGGTTTTGTGAATAAACAAACAGGGACACACCTAAAAGGACATACCTTTTCAACTGTAAAATGATGCTGATGATTCTCCTATTATCTTATTTTGTTTGTCCATAATGCTTAGAAGCCAGATAAGCAGGATGATTTTGCCACAAAATGTAGCAAGCTCAGACCAACCTCGACTAAGACACCACCTACTTGTTATGATTTCACCCTGCTGATCAGCAATGTGATAATTTTAGGCAAACAGTGAATCACATCCAGTGTCTATGCCATGACATCCTATTCAAAAATTATTTGCTGTAGCTGATTTAGCAGTTTAAAAGGAACTCCTTTTCCCAAAGTAGATTCCTTTCTTGAATGCTGATTCAACCCAGAAGGTGTGGAAATGAAGAGAATTCAGCACAGAGAAAATTAATTCAGTCTCTTCAGTGTCGAATTTTTTGCCCCTGCAATGCATCTCTCCCTGGTGTAAAGTTTTTGCCAGTACCTCTGACATCCATCTATAACTGGAACCCTTGTCAGTGGGTCATGCTTATATTACCATCTAAGCCACATTTAGCTGATATTTCAAAAAGCTGCTCAATGTCAGTATTCAAAAAGATTTTGCTATAATGAAATCTCACATTGAGGTTGCTGTGCAGTTCAGACACTTTGCTATAAGATGCTTTTGATTTGCTATAAGATGTATAATGATAAACAGTAAAAACATTTTGGCTATCTGACTAGCAATTATCTTTTTGCATTGCTCAAATAATTCAGAAAGAAAATTATTTTACACTATGCTATGTCTAATCCTTGACAATAAAAGGAAGGAGTGAGTAAAACCACAAGTTTAAATATATGATATTTTATTTAGTAAGCCTCTTGATTTACAAGTTAAACTAAAAAGGTACTATTTTCTTCTAGCTTTGGGAGCTCCTAAAGAACAAGGTCTCTCTGCTTCTGTTTGTTCACAGCAGGAGTGATATCCAAATGTGAGTTTCAGGCCCTGTGAACACTGAACAAGCTTTTTGAGCTGCTCACATAAAACCAAGAACTCAATATTCCACACTCCCCCTCCTATACAATGAGTCTGGTGTATTTTATAATATGTACTGTATTATTTTCAGGCCAGAAGTAATCCACTCATGATGGCACAAAGAGTTCAATCAATAAACAAGAAATACCCATGCCTGACAGTTTTGCTGTAGAGGAGACTGACATCAATGAAATACCAACTGACTTGCTTTAGGCCTTTGGAAGGCAATAATGGAACAGCTTCCAGGTTCCATTTTTCCAGTGTAGAAAAGTACTGCACTTTCAATGATACTTTGCCATGCCTAAAGAAATGAGCTGGCGCTGCTTGCAGGAACCACCACCGGAGCAGCAGTGGAGAGGTGGAGTTGCCCAGGGGGTGACTGAGTGCTCCCTCAGATGCAGTCTTGTTGAGAGAGAGAAGTGCCACTGCTGTTATGGTTTCTACAGTGAATTTCAGTGCCTTATTTTCAGTCATTGACATTCAGTTCACATCAACTCAGCACCTGTCAAGCACCAGCCAGAGCCGAGCATGTTGCTCCTTCTGTGATGGGCCCTGGTTCATTTATGCCTGTTTCCTGGAGGGAAGTTTTAAATCCTGGAGCTACCCTCCCACCCAGGGCATATCTGAATTCTCACACTGATGAGACCAGGACTCAGTGCACTTCCAGACTCTCCACAGGGGTGCCTCAAGACCTGCCCTCCAGAACCCCAAGGACTGAAAATCCTTGATCAAAAATATCATTATAAATTTACCAGCGGATGAGGTGAGAAACTCCCTTGCCTCGATCCTGTGTAGTCAGGGGTGACTAAAAATAAGACAAGGGGCAACAGTTATAAATTGGACCGTAGGTGGTTCTGTATAAATATAAGGAAGAATATTTTCACTGAGGGTGACAGAGCATTGGGACAGACTGCCCAGGGAGTTTGTGGAGTCTCCTTCCCTGGAGACATTCAAAGCCCACCTGCATGTCTCCCTTTGTGACCTCCTGTAGGTGACCCTGCTCTGGCATGGGGGTTGGACTTGATGATCTTTTGGGGTCCCTTCCAACCCCTAACTTTCTATGACTCTATAACTTCATGGCAATCTTATTTTAAATAAAGGGAATTCTTACTGACAAAGGTCTGCAACTTGGTATCCTCTTTTAGTAGGACTATTTTGGGCAGAGCACTTGCATAAAGCATGCTCCTGCAGACACTGTGCAAATGACATATTAGGCCTGAAGAAGTAAGATTAAGAAAGGCCAGCATCAGGTTTAATAAACACATCTATCCAAAACCATCTATCCAACTAAACCTCATTTTCAAATGAACTACACTAACACCTACTAAAGAACAAAATAATTCACTATATTGCTAATGACTGGCATAGACTTTCACCTACAGATTAATTTAATGGAGGTGAAAACTTACTCTCTTTGAAAGATGCTGTGATGTCTAATGAAGCCAGCTGAAACAGAAGACTCCTTTTGTCAGGTTTTAACATTATAACCGTGAAAATTCTCCACTAGCATGTAAATCAGGTCTTACTGTGTATGAGTAAAGTGTAGGTAAATCCACACAGCTAGGAGTGAACAGCAAATCCTCTCTAACAATGTAAGCAAAAAGCAATACTTTGGAATAAAGGCTAAAATGTATAGGTATTACAGTTTATAAGTACTAGAAGAGATAGCCAGATAACTGCAATTTCCAACATTTTCAAAGCCTAGTTTAATTTACAGTTGTCATCAACCTTATCCCGTATCTGAATGGGAAAAAGAAATAGACATTGAAAATATTTTGTAAATATTTTAGTTGATTTTGCGTGAAAGCTATTAAATGTAACTATAATATTTATTTTGTTCTGTATTTTCTCTTTCATATGCAGAGTATTTTTTGGTTTCTTTTGCTTATATTTCAATCTTTGAGACTTCTGGTATACTGCTGAACACCATCTCCAGAAATTTGGATAGTAAACCAAGTGACAACACCAAGTGAGCAATGGGACTGGTTATTAGTAAAGCTGACTGGCTAAAGATTTATTCATTCTTTTACTGGGGAAGAGCTGCACTTCAAGACTTCTTCCTTGTAAAATCAAGATCACACACACAAAAAAAGGAAGAAAGCCTTGCACACTTTTTTCCCCCCATTTTTAAAGCAATTTTTATCTACTTTAAAGTGCCCTGAAAAGCACTGGGAGCCCCCAAGAACCTTGTGTTCCTTCAAATCTCCTGTTTCAGCTTTAGGCCTGGCTGTGCTGTCTGCTATTTGAAGCCTTTGTAGTATCTACAGATTGGGCTGACACTGCCCTCAGCAACTCAAGGGAGGAGTCAGAAGTTTGAAGGAGAAAAAAAGTCCTCTACTCACAGCCAAGTTTTGACTTATCCGTCAGCTTTGGTCCAATTGAACACTACTTCAAAAGGCTTCAAAGTGCAGACATAGTGGCTGGGACTGAAGTTGACTCTTTCTGGGAGAGTAAAACAAACATAGGAACAGGATGGTCTGGGGAAGGCCAGTTTAGATACATGTTGAATATCTTTTCTGCCTGAGACACAGCAAGAACTTGAACTCTGGTTGTCATATCCCAGCGAGGGACTGTAGCCCACTAGGTCAATGAAAAAGAGAAAATCCTCTTTCTGCCTTACTTTCTGACATTGTTCGTCCTTAAATCAATAAAATAAATATTTATTTTTCCAGGAAAAAGGAAACTTATTCTGCATTAAGACAAGTCTGTAAAGTGTTGAATGGTCAGGTATTATTTCTCTGCTCTGTAACAGCACACTCACTTTTTGTGAAAAAAATGAAATGTGAAACTAGTTCAGGAAGAGAGATTAAAAACTCAGTCTGTGATACTGCAAAACCTACTGATCAGTCAGTCTTCTGAAATTCAGAAGAAAGCAGATGTTTGAGGCAGGTGGATGTAGGAGGAAGAAAGGGGTGATCCCTTTATGTCTAATGTTTTTTGTGACCTCTCAGAGCCTGACAACCCTGCAGACTAGCAAAGCTCTCAACAAAACTCAAAATAGCGCACAGCTGTGTTCATCCTCAGAAGCTATCTAGCTGTAGAAAAACACAAAGGTGTGTGCTGGTTTCTCTGCTTTTTACTGCCAATGGGTTTTACCGACCTGCAACCTGCTCTGTAGGTTGTGCATTTTTGTTGTGAAGAGAAGCTGTAAAAGCTGCTTATTGTCTATTATGTATTATTACCTACTATTGTCCTGAGGTAGTGACACCTGGATGATTCTTGAAAAACCTGCTGAAGATCTGAAAAGTGTTTGCTTTTAAGGACAGAAGTGCTTTTCTTCCTTGTCATTAAAAATCTTTTTTCATAGGTGGCTAGAAGTTATTCAGAGTGGTCTCAGTTATTACCTGCATATGGAAAAATCTGATATAGAAGGGAAAGAGCCAATTGATGGCATTTTTTGGCCCTGACATGCCTCTCTCATCAGGCCAGGGGGGCCACCACATGAAACAACTCAATCAATTCAACTCATAGGGTATAGTCTAAGCCTGTAATCCAAGACAGAAAAGTTGATTTATTTATAACATGCTGGAACTGTGTTATAAAGACTGGTGATCTGAAATCGGTGTAATATTTGGCGTTAATATTTGTGGTTAAATAGATTAATAACAAACATCTAATTAGATAAAGCACTGGAGAATTCCCTTCAGATGCATGATTGTTAGTTAAGCAGAATACTGCCATTTCATTTTCCCCACACATCTACTTCCTGTAGTGCTCAGCATTTCCACTGATACATGGTAATGCCTAATACCACTTGGATTTTTCGTGAAATAGATTAAAGCAAGAAACTGAAGTGCTATAGATAGCTGAAATTTAACTTAGGTAAATAGAAAATAACCGCTCTTCCATGGCTAACTCCAAGATCAAATGAGCGAAAATTTTCAGAATTCTTTAAATTCCTGTTGTGAACACATGATCTCTTTCTCCTTCTCTGTGAGAAAGATGTTGACTTGTACTTTTGTGCTTTTTAGCATGCAGGTGCACTCCTAGCCTCTCTACCAGCACTTTAATGAAATGGAATGGAATACATTAATTGTCTGGGCAATTCTCAGCTGTACTAAGTCTGGCTGGGATGGGGTCATCTTTGTCCACCTGAGCTCATACCGTGCTGTGCTTTGCATTTGTGGACAATACAGTGTTAGCAACACACCAAAGTTTTTGCTGTGGGGAGCAACACTTGCAAAGCATGGAGGATATTTCTCTAATCACCTGCATCCCCCAAAGGCTATTGGACTGGGGGTGGGGCAAAGCTTGGGAGGGGACGAAGGTGACCACAGCTGATCAAAGGGGTAGAATCTTTTTTCAGCCTTTAGGGTTGAAAAATATAGAATGAAAAAAAAACCCCAAAAAACTGTGTATTTCTGAATTAGGCCTTGTTTTGTCCAAATATTCTCAAAATCTTTAAAGGCTCAGGCTGAAGAGTCATTCCCACTATTTGAAAGCAGAGGTTTTGGGGGATATCCTTCTAAAAGAAAGAGATGAGTTGGTGTTCTTAATGATTTTGCTGCCCCGAAGATGAATATGAAAAAACTGCAACAGTCTGAGGTTTTTGTGACATGCTAGTAAAAGAGATAAGAGAGTGGAAAGAAGGAAAAAAGCGAACTTGCAATTCAATTAAGTTAGAAAAGCAAAAATTTATACCATGAACAGTAGACACCTAGCTAAATTTTTAGAAGTCATTTCAGCTAGAAATACATCCTCTCTATTTCTATACTTTTTTAAAAAGTGGTGATCAAACTAATTTTAAATTTAAAGAAACTTCTCACCAGAAAAGCCTTACTTTAAGTTAACATTTGTATTCATATTTAAAACATAAGGAATAAAGAAAAGCAAAAAATCAGTGGCTCAGACATCCTTCAGCAAGTAATACACAGAAAACTTCCCTGCAATTATCATTTATAGACCTATTTGGAGGCAAGGGAAAGACACATCTTAAAGACTGACCTTTTTTTTCTTTATCAGAACATTAATTTCAGCCATAAATTAAACCTTTAACTAGATTAATTACCTTTCTGTAGGTCGTAATTTCTATGGAAATATGTCTAGATCCAAACGTATGATTATGCAAAGTAGATGTGGTATTTTCCTTTTTGTACTTCTGTCCTACCAAAATAAATTTATACAGAAAACGTTTTCTAAATTGTAATTTTTGAGACAGAGGACGATATTTTGAGAATAACTCAGTAAGTATCACTGTAGTTTTCCAGAGTCAAAACCCAAGAATATTTTCTAATAGAACACTACTATTACAGGAATGAAAAGTTTGACCAACGTACAGCAATACATAATTAAAGAGAAATAAAATGATCTGATACTGTTTTGTGCCAGACTTTGGCATGTATGTAGTTACAATTCTAGCCTTACATAACAAAAGGAGAAAATAAGACTTTATTCTTCAGCACCCGTCATCTCATTATGCTAGCCCTACACTCATCTGTTTTTAAAACATGTTGCGAAGCACCTGCAGCAGAATGAAAGGCAAAATTAACAGAAAAATAAAATTGGAAAAGACGAGTTGTCAGGGCACAATGATGCCTCAACTTGTCTTAGGCTCTGAATCAAAGTACAATGTTTTGTGGCACAGCCATGAATAAATCAGTTATTTTATCTAAAAAATCAGTTTAAGCTGGTTTCACATCCTGCAACTTGTAAGCACTTTTACTTACTGTTTAGTTTGCATGTCCCATGATTTTCAAAAACTGACTTCTATTCCCTGCAGGTAAAGCATACAAAACAGTAGGTAGAATTACCCATTGCCCTACAGCTAATGACAGTCAAAGTGTGTTCTAATTAAGAAGTTAATATGACTCATAATCCACTGTATTCCTAAATGATGGGATTAAATGTGGAGCAGGTTTTCAGAGGAAGACTTATTTAAAGATTTTAGCCCTAGAGAAGTTTACCAGAGCCAAGAACTCTGTGATTTACCAAATGGATTTTCCCTCTTTACAGTAAGGTTCGAACTCTTCTCACTAACTTTTGGAGATGAAGTATGTTCTTTCTCATAAGCACTTCATAACTTTCATTAGTTTTTGTTAACTATTGTGGTAGGTTGACCTTGGCTGGAAACCAGGTGCCCACCAAGCAGCACTACGAGGGCTGCTATGGGGAAAATAAGATCTATCTCAAGCCAGACTCAATGTAACTACCAAGATAATGCTTCTTTGTTGAAAATCTTCTAGTTAATTATCCTTTTAACCCAACATCTTTTGCTTTACATTTAAATTTAAGATGTGTTTTGTTAAAGTCTCAGGGAAAACAAAACTACCAAGTAAAACAATGACATGGCACAGAAACACTAATTTTTTTTTCCTGTGTATAAAACTCAGAAAGAGCTTGAGGAGGAAGAACATTTTCTTTTGATTTCATCAGGTTGCTCAAATTAATTTAAATTCAAAATCAAATTCTGAACTGGATTGAAGAAACCAAGATTTCTTTTCATATTGCAGCCATTATTCATTTATAGGAAATGAGGCTTAGAAACCACAAACTAAAATCAGACTGGTCCAGTATGCTGCAATTCATAAATTATTTATTCCTTGTAAAATTAAAGAATCATCTTTCTATGCTTAGAATAAAAATTGAATTTTTGGGGTGTTTTGTATTAGAACAAAAAATTTCAGATGTGGCTGTTAGTATGTTTTTAAGTACTTATGCTAAAAAGTACCAGATGGGGGGAAAAGCCAGTTTTTACTTCTGCTGGTCAGAATACTACCACTTTCTTCACTCATATTCTCCAGAAATAATAGATTTGAACCTGTGGACATGGTTGGAGAGACAAGGTTTCTTTATGATTTTGGGGAGAAGATAGATCAGAGCACAAAAATAAAGAAACATCCACGATAACTTATCTCTGTAAAGCTAAAGTCAGTGCCTTTTCTGAAAGATGATAGCGCAATCATTTGGCAAGTCATGGAGAGAGAATTTGAAGGACCACTGCAATTAACACTGCAATATTTGTTTCCTTTTCACAAACCTAAAACTGTCTCTAGTGGTAGCATGGGATGGATGTTAGCACTTTGAATGATGAAAAACAGAAGGCATAGCAAAACTTCTTTGAGTATTTATATATTTATTTACATTCATATATTATTTATAGGAACTTATTTAGATCGCATTAGGCTTTGGGCTGTTTTATGGGTTCAGATGACTAGTTTTAAAACAGAAGTTTTCTTCTCAGCTCTATCTCACCCGGAGGTGTCTTTCTACTCTCTGCATCAATATTCTTGTCCTTTGGACTGCCAGCTCCCCAAGGCAAGGATTGCCTTTGATTTCTGTATAAACAGTTGCTAGCACAGAGCACTTTCAGTCTCAGCTGAACTGTTTAAACTTGTGTTATGTATTTACAGAAGTGTCTGTAACAAAAACCTAGTTCAATTTCTAATGGTTCTCATAACTTTTATAAACTTGTAAGTCCTCCTAATTTCCACCAGTTTTTGGCCATTTTGTCGATTCCTCTCCCAAGTCTTGGTTAGGAAAAACACCTGCTCCCTTTTCATATTCCCCGTGAAAACAGAGACAGCATAAGAACTCTTCTTTCTCAGAAATTTAAACGCTATCTGCACCTGGGTAAAAATCTGAGATACTCTGTACTGTCTGGAGAAAAAAATGGCAAGACAAAATATGAGTCTCAGGTGAGAATTAAAGAATTATGAGTAGGCATTGGCAGGTATGACCAATATTTTATAGAGATGTAGTTAATGAGTTCAAGGATCGCTTCCTTCAAGATCAGAAGCAATGAGTTCCAACAAAGACAAAGTCAGACAAAAACTCCAGGAGGCCTGCATGGAAGAACAAAGACCTCCTGCACAAGCATAACCCCCCTTTTCAAAAAGGGAAAAAAAGAAGATCCAGAGATCTACAAGCTAGTCAGTCTCACCTCTGTGCCCAGCAAGATCATGGAGGAGATTCTCCTAGAAACTATGCTAAGGCACATTGAAAATAAGGAGGTGGTTAATGGCAACTGCAAGCCTTCTCCAACAGTAAATCATGCCTGAAAAATTTGGTGGCCATTTACAATGATATCACACTATCAGTGGACAAAGGAAGAACAACTCACATCATCACCTGGACTTGTGCAAAGCATCCGACACTTTCCCACGCAATGCCCTGTTCTCTAAATTGGAAAGATATTAATTTCATGGATGGACCTTAGTGGATAAGGAATTGGTTGAGTGGTGGCACTCAAAGGGTTCTGTTCAATGTCTCAGTGTCTGAATGGAGAGTGGTAGCAAGTTGAGTTCCTGAAGGGCTGGTACTGGGACTGGTGCTGTTTAATATTTTTGTCTGAACATGGATGGTAGAATTGAAGGCATCCACGGTAAGTTTTTTGACAAAACCAAGATGTGTGGTGTGTTTGACACACTGGAGGGAAGAAAGATCATCCAGAGGGACTCTGAAAGGCTTCAGATATGGGCCTGTGATGCACTTGCAGCCCAGAAAGCCAACTGTATCCTGGTCTGCATTCAAAAAATTGTGGCCAGTAGGTAAAGGAAGGTAATTCTTCCCCTCTGTTTTGCTCTTGTGACAACCCACTTGGAGTTCCTTCCAATCCAAATCGTTCTATGATTCTACAATAGTTCGGGTAAATGTAAAATCATGTAGGCCTTGTTAAAATGTCTGGCCATTGTTTCAGGTAATACCTGTGTTCAAGCCATCTGTGATGAAAAATTTTAAGTAAACACAACCCAAAGTATTTCTTTAATCATAAGCAGAGCAAATGCTCCTGTAATGAATTTAATAGAAAGAACAACAGAAGGCCTTATAATTATCACAGCTTATTTTTGCTGTTAACATATGACCCAATCTGCCAGTGAAACTTCAGAAGCCAGGGACCTTATAACATTAAAAGGGAGCTTTGCTACTCTGTGATCCAGTGTTCCTGCACCTGTGGCTTTGGTAAAAAAAACAACCAGATCACTAGATTAACTTGTACTGGGACAGCTATATTTTGTGAGCAGTGTAAAAGCCAAGTCTTAAGCAATTAAGGCTTTAGAAAAAATCTCAGGAGAATTGGCAGTGGTGAGAAACCGGTATTATATTATTGCTTTTTCATGTTTCCCACTTCCTCTTTGACTTCATTCAAGCTTGAATGTTTAGTGTAGGAAGCAGTATGCAATGACTTGGAAGAAATGTTACAGCTACATATTGTTTAGCAGAACATGTACTGGTAGAGGCAGATTAATTCTCTACCTATAAAACAAACAAACAAAGAATACAACCTATAAAAGAAACCAAAAAAGTCTTGATGGGGTAATGTCAAGGGAAGTGAGATGAAAGAGTCTGGTAACATAAGTCACCACAATACTGAGAAATACTTTTCTTTTCTTATCTTTTCTTTTTTTTCTTTTTTTAAGCAGGACTTTGAATATAAATGCAGTAAAATATTAAGTATGTCCCGTAGTGTTCAAAATATGACAATATTATTTTTTCTTACTTGGAGCTGGATTTCAATCCATGTCCTGCAATATATCATAATCTGTTTCAACAGTTCCATTTTAAACACTGCCATCATCCAGATATGGCCTTCTCACAAACAACCTGCAAATTATTTACAGCTATGTAAACTCAAAAATATGAAATACATCAAACTTGCAAAGTTCCTGAGAGCATTTCTTGCATGCCATTTAATTTCTTCACCATACAAGTCAACACACTAATCAAGATTCTCATCAGCTGATAGTTTTTCAGCTGTGTGTTTTTGAATAATATAAGCACATAGTTATGACAGGATTACAGATAAAGCATCCAACAACACATGCAAAAATATTATGAAGAAATAACCTGTACTGTGTAGATGGGGACAAAGAAAACAAAGCTGAATGATAGCCTAACTTGTAGAAAATAAATTCTGAAGTTATTCAGTAATAGGGTTGTTTGGTTGGTTTTTTTCACATAAATACATGCAGAGAAAATCAGATAAATTAATCTGAGGGACAAAAATAGACACTGAGGGTTTCCATGTGAAATGGAACAGTTATCAGTGTTTAAGATGCCCAGAATGTTGATGACTAGAAGACATAGAAAACCAATTTTAAGAGTCTAAACTAACACATGATTATGGAAGAAGGAATTGAGATAAATGGTAGATAAAGGACTGTGCTTTTAGGAGCCATGAGTTTATCTTCATCTGCTAAGGCCTTTGTATAAATCCTCTCCCTGCACATAGAGACCTACCTTGACAATTTTAGATTTTAATATTTGTAGTTGCTTCATTTAGTGCGTGAGCTGTTAACAAATCTGATAAAACAGGGACAAATGGGATGTTCCTGAAAAATTTGGATAGACTCACAGGAAATATTCCTTAGGTAAGGATTGTAGGGTTTTTTTCTGAAGTGAGAGAAAGCTAATATTGGAGAAGGGATATAGTTGTTGCATAGAGGTATGCAGCAAAATAACATAAAATTTACACCTACTAAATTCAGTGAAGTTGTAAAAAATAATTCACTAAACTACCACTGTAAATTCAGGGAACAGATCTGGCCTAGTACACTGAAAATGTAAAGTACACAAACACAATAAATCAAATGGGAGCCGCGTTCCTAGAAGAAGCATAATTTTCTCCATCAAACAATGTGAAATACTTTCTACACTCAACCTGAACTTTTATTTCCCTTCAGTCATATGCAGAATATTTTTTTTTTCTTTTTTCCCTATATCACTGTTAAATTCCACTGTAAGAGAAAATTTGCAAGACTAGTTCATGTAATTGGTAATATGTGTAATTGGTGTATGACATCCATTTAAAATCAGGTATTTTGCAAATGCTGCGAAGCGGAAATGGTTGAGCAGTTCCTAATACCAACCCATAACTAAACCTAATATTTAATCTGTGTATTTTTATTCCTGAACACAAAAAATAAGTAATAAAATTTACTTCTATAGGCAGCTATCAATAGTTGCCAAAATCCAGTGTAAGTTTCCTAATGGAAAATTAGAGTATTGTGTATTTAGAGAACAAGGATAATATTCTATAAATATTCTATTTCATGTGTAGATTCCAGCTGATTACATCAAGATAAAACAAATGGACAGCGATTTGGTTATCTTAATCACAGAGGAAAATGCAATAGAAATTTGAATAGATAAATACAAAAATAGTTTTCCTGCAAAGAATCCTGCCCTACTCCAACAAGGAAAAATGTTTTGTGAAATATCTTGACTCTGTGCTATTTTACAGGAGTTAAGGAGATAATTTCTGTGCGCATATAAATGGTCTGGAGGCCACAGCACAGGAATGACATGGAGCTATTAGAGCAAGCCCAGTGGAGGGCTAGAAAGATGATCAGAGGGCTGTAGAACTTCCCCTATGAAGACAGGCTGTGAGAGGTGGGGTTGTTCAGCCTGGAAAAGAGAAAGCTCTGAGGAGAGCATATAGCAGACTTCCAGTACCTGAAGGGGGACTACAAGAAAGGTGAGGAGGCACTTTTTATATAGTGACAGGACCTATTAGTTTTAAACTGAAAGAGGGCAGATTTAGACTAGATATAAGAAAGAAATTATTTACTACAAGGGTGGTGGGTGACTGGAACCGGCTGCCTGGGAAGATGCCTCAGCCCTGTAAGTGTTGAAGACCAGGATCAGGTTGCTAGGAGCAACCTGCTCTAGGGGAAGGTTTCCTACTCCTTCTAGGGTCAGAACTAGATATTTAGGGTCCCTTCCAACCCAAACCATTCTCTGACTCTATGACTCAATGAAGAATGTGAAAGTTCTAGGACACATTATTTTCACACCTAAATTAAAGGAACCTCTAGATCTCAGGCTAGTTATACCCATTTCTCTTATCTTCAAGCTATGGTTCTGGAAAATCTGTTCCTAAATGCAGGGCCACAGTATACCTGGGTGGCCCATGTATTAGTGCTAAAGGTAATCTTGCCAGCTGGCTCCATGGGAATCACTGTCCTCTAAAGGTCTAAAAATGGTAAATTAAATACTAGTGAGGACTAACCATGGAAGAGATTCCACTTGTCCTTGTCACAGAGAATAAGAAAGTGCATTCAGGGAGTGATTCTCATTTAAACAGATCAAAGACACAATGACACAAGCATTCCTGTGCTCTCTAAAACTGAGGATTCAAGCTCCATCAAGACTCCTTTATCTGGGATGCCTTCTGAACCGCAGGTTGTAAATGTAGTGAAATTCTCTAGTTGCTTTTATATTCATTACTGAGGGGTCTGATTTTTTGTGTCAGCATGTTCACACACAGTATTCTTTGGGTTTTATCCAGCTGTTTCTTCAGAGCATTGACCACCCTTTGGAATTTCATTATTTGTGCTTAGGTTCCACATAAATCAGTTAGAAAAATACCAAGGGATTTCCCGTATCCATTGCTTAGGCTACTTAAAACTAGGCTTGGTAAAACATTTGACAATGTGCTGAATAAAGCACTAAAGAATTTAATTTCCTGCCCTGTAAGTGGGAATGATCAAATAATCTAATGTATCATCTCCCTATCCAATACCATGTTTTTTTGATCACTAGTACATTAAAAAATCATTCCTTAGGCAGCTGCTCCTCAGCATTGCTTGATTTTTTTTTTTTCTTTTTGACATTAAGGCTATTTTTTCTCAGTTTGATGGCACATTTTGAAAATACGTCTATTAATGGGGTTTTTTATTATGTCTATTTTAATTAATCTCCATTATTATCCAATTACATGACCCTAAAGCACTCTCCCCTTCTGTAGCAATTCCCACCCTGTATCATTCCAGTCGGTTATGACATTTCATTTCTCAAGAGAGGAGGAAAGGGAAAAAAGTTCTTGAAGTGAGATTTTCACTTTCAGCCCTTCCTGAATACACAACAGCAGCCAGTTAATCCAGTAAATCCAGTAAATCTAGTACCTGCGAGTCAGTCTTCTTTACAAAGACTGTATTCACAAATGCATTTTACTTTGAAAATAAAATAAACAAAAAATCCAAATGAAGAAGACAAATTTACGGTCAATGTGATAGACCTGTACTTTCACAATTTTTATTTGATATCAACTTCACTAGGGCACTAGTATGTTCTGACTCAATAGTATTATCTCTTCTGTAGCTGAAAGACAAGTACATTTAAAATTTAGCTGAAAACACAGATTAGGGATAGATATCTGTAATATTTATCTTTATGATACATTTGTGTCTATACAGACATACTTAAGATCAATAAGTATGATTATGATTTTTTATATCTATCCTTCTAAACTATTAGTTTAAATTAAATTTCCCATTTGAGAAATTTAAAATTACTGTGTTTTTTTCTATATTTAATATAGCCAACATTGACACTACAAAGAACTTTAAAGTCAATGAAAACTCTAGAACAATTAAAAGCACGTATTTATATTGCATATCTCAAAGAAACATGCAGAGCTAAGTAGATAGGGACATTACTTTTCTTACTTTTTCTATTTAAAATATCCCAAAACACCAATATTTCTATCTATTTAAGCAGATGAATATGAAAACAGTAATAAAGGAGATTATCTGTGTGGGACAGAAGACAGAGAAACATGAACCACAGCTATGACAATATATTTGAATTTGACATTGGGAATGTGGCTTTAGATTTCAGCACTTTATCTCCTAATTAAGAGCAATGGCATGTCTTCCATAGTGGCATGTAGTTTTTGCCATTAAGAAACAGCTCTTATCCCTGAAGCTTAAAGTAATAGAAGACTTCAGCATGTGCCTGCATTACTACAATACTTTGCAGCCCAATGTGTATTTTGTACTAATTTTTTAAGGCAACTTGTTGGTTTTGCTATGCTTTGATTTAGCCTATGGATTACAACTGCAGTAAAAAAAAATTACAGACAAATGTCAGACAAAACCCTCCATATTAGAACTAAAACCAGAAAAACATAGCCTTATTTTTCCACAATACATTTTAAAGTAAACTCAAGTAAAAATAAGAAAAAATAGTTTCACAAAAAAACCCACAACCATTGGGGGCCTAAGAAAGAAAACAGAAATTAAAAAGGAATTCCAGATTTTATACAGAAAAGAACAATGCAGGATAGGGTCACATTTATTAATTACCTGTTCTTTTAATGATCCATTAATATAATAATATACCCATTAACTGTTGATACTGTAATGTTCCCAAGGCTTATGCAAATCCATTATTAAAATATCTCTTTATCTAATATATTTTCTACCTGAGTCTGGAGTCACTACTTGATGTGTATTTGTCATTTTCACTGGTAATAGATTCTATCACCTCTACTAGTGACTTAGTATGGAAGCACCACCACTGATTCTCTTTGCTGAAACTGAAGTCTGATACTGAAGTCTTCAGTTTGTAGATGCTGATGAACACACAACCTTTTAGACTGACTAAAATCATGATGCAGTCCAGTAATTTAAAAAAAATTATAATTACATGTTTAATTATCTGCTATCCCTACCTGTGCTTGCACACTTGCTTGAACAGCCCACATTCTTGAGGGCATGGCTGCCATCCAAGGGACCTTGACAGAAGCTTGCCAACACTAACATCTTCCTAAGGAAGACAGGACCCTGAGGTGCCAGCTGGGTCCAGCAGGGCCAGGGGGCAGCTGTGGGGGGCTGTCCCTGGCAGCAAACTGACCAGGGGTCACCTATCTGGGCAGCAGCAAGGGACTATTTGGGATGTGAGCACAAGACAGCCCCAAAAGGCAGAAAGGGACTGGCCTGTTTACACTTTGCTCATCAGACCACACAAGGAATATTACCCTTCGTGCAGGAAAGACATTTAACAAACTGGCTGAAGGTGAGAGTAATCCACCATGGCAGTGAGGCCAGAGCTCTTGCCATGTGCGGAGAGACTTCAGGACAAGGGGTGGTTTAGTCAAGAGGGGAGATGGCTTCAGGGGCACCCAACAGCATCTGTGGCACCAATGGGAAGGGATGGAAGACACAGCCAGGCTCTTCACAGCAGTTTGTGGTGGGACTGTAAGAGTGACACAAGCTGAAACAAGAGAGACCTAGGGTGGACACAAGGAGAAGGCTTTTCCCCAGGAGGACATCCCAGAAGTAGAGCAGAGCCTACAGAATCTGAGATGTCTGCTGCCTGTGGAGTTTCACATCCTGACTGTGTGAAGCCCCAAGTATCCTGGTTTGACACCCCAGATGAGCCTGTTCTTGCAGGAGCTGGGGTTAGTGACCTCCCCAAACCCCCACCAGCCCATGAGACTACATGGGTATGTGATTCGTATTGAGGACAAACAGTAAGTAGTCTTGCTTTTTTTAGTTTTAGTTAACAGAACCTAGAACAACAGTGATCCTGCCCTTCTGTATCTTTCCTGAGGTACTTGTCCACTATCGTCATGCAAGAGAATTTGCATTAATTTGAGTCTGCCACAAATCTTCACATGCTCACCTCTTTTTTTTCAGTAGTATCAGACATGCTGCTTCCTTCTGCTCAGTGCTTAATGCGTTTCCAATCACCTGTTCATGGGTTTAATCATTTTATGCTTTGTTTATTATGTCATCCTACAAAGAACATTACCTATTCTCTACACCTTCACAATCTCCTATTGCTTTTTATTATTTTCTAATAATTTCTAATTATTAGGAATTTTTCTAATGCCTACTTGTCATCACAAAGACTGAGAAAAATAGAAAATTAAGACCCAGAAGATGGTGCCAAAGAGACTTGATCATAAAGTCAGTTGCTAGTATATCACTATTCATTCCTACATCACCAAGGGAATGCAAAGTGAGCTGGTATGAACTATCATAAAGTTAATTTTACACTCATGAAATGATCTGTAAGGATTTAATGACACAATTTTCCCTCTGCTATAAATTATACAAAGTTAGAGAATCACAGAACTGCAGATTTGTTCTGCTTGGAAAAGACCTTAAAGGTCATCCAGTCCAACCACTCATCTGACTCTACAGAGACCAGTGATAAACTGTATTCCTAACAACCACATCTATACATCTTTTTAACACCTCCAAGAATGGTGATTCAACCACCAGACACTGGAAACTGCTGAAGTGCCTTTTATTCCCTTCTGAATGCCAAGACTGATACAAAAGACATGGTGCAAAACAGTTGTGCTAACATTGTTTTGCGTATCTTCTCATGGACATTCAAATACACAGAGATAATGAAGGAAACTAAATGACCCAGATATATCTGCATACAATCATATTGGGAATTTCCAGCAGTATACTGAATTGTGATTTTTCTTTACATACATCACCAAGAAAGTACATTTGTTAACACAATTGAAATAGTGTTTGTTTGTTTGTTTGTTTGTTTTTTAAAGAAGTAAGTGTCATCTTAAGTCAGCAAAGACATATTCCTATACTGTTAGTAATTTTTGTTAAAGTAACACTATAAATTAAAATGTCCCTCTTTTTTTGGAAGTTCAGAAAAGCCTATGCTATGGAGGCTAACAGTTCAGAAACAAGGATATAGAATCAATACCTGCCCAACATACAGTACTTTGTCTTTAAGGCTTTTTTTCTCTATCCATTATTCCTCCTTCTTATGCAATTCCATTAAAGCAGAATACTAATTCATCGTGTTGGATTTTGAACCCCCTAAATTCAATTGTTAAAAATTCACTCATTATCACTAACCATACAGTACTTAAATTCTTTTTTGAATATCAGTCTTCCAACAAATCCATCAGCTAAAGGCAAAGGGTAGAAAAGGATGATTTTATTTTTTTAGGGGGTGAGAGGGAAGGCGATTGCAAAAAAATGCTCACAGAAATTCTTCAGGAATAAATCACTCCTTCATCTTTTCTGTAGGTTAAAGGCAAAGAGAAAAAACTCATACACACATATTCCAAACTCTTTATATTGAACTTCACTGTCCACCAATCACTGTAGTTTCTAGACACAGAGAATCCAATATACATTGCAGGCTCTGCAATGTATAAAAATTTATTGATGTTTAAAAATAATGTTTGATTTATTAAGATGGAAGCCAGTGCTTTATCAAGATTAACATAAAGGGTGAAAAATCCCTGTTTTAGCCCAATTCAGTTTAACTTATTGAGAAATGAAGGCAAAAAAAGTTTATCTCTGACGAGGATAACACAAGAGGTCAGCAATGCTGAAATAAAAGTGATGTTATACATTTCTTGAAACATAAAAATGCAACAGGATTTTTTTCCATAGAATGGGAAAGATGTAAAAGTTCTTATCATGCAGAAGATTGTGCCTAGAATTTCCAGTGCCAAGTGAAGTATCTAGCTCTGAGTACTTAGACCACATGAAATCCATTTTTTGCTTCCCACAGATTTTTAATAAAATTTTTGGTCTAGGTCTTAGCCCAGAAGCAGTATCACCAGAAAGGTATATCAAATTTGGAAATCTAATTCAATACACAGGGGATGGCCAACAGATTTATTTCTTTGATCCATTACAGTACAAGAAAAACTTACCTCTGGACAAAAAAAGCTTGCTTAAGGATGAGTAGTGTACTGCAAAAATGAATTCCTAGAGGGATGATACTCCACCTTTTGGTCCAAACCTATCTTCTAGTCCTAATGCACATTCATCCCTGTCTTCATCAGAAACAGCAATGAAAACAAATACATATCATGGTGTATTCATATTAAAAAGATAGGATTGTTGAAGTGCCCACACTATACCTCCTGAGGAAGGAGGAAGGACAAATATTATTGCAGCTGAGGGAAATTGTGTAAAAATTTGTAGATACCTGAAAAGAATATTTGTCTCAAAACAGCTGCCCTGACAAAGTGGACACTGTGCTCAGGTGGAGGCCTCACTCGATAGCCATCTGGACTCTGCTCTCTCAGGGAGAGACCCCCATATAGGTTACCACTCAGATAAAAGGGGCCCTATTCTCACAAGAGCAGCCCCTCCTTTAATGGCCACCCAGATAAGCTGAACACTGGCCTGGCAAGGGGAGCTCTGTTTGGTGGCCACCCTGATAGGCAGATTACTGTCCTTATTCCATAAGGGACAGGGGCAGGCAAGCTGCACCCTGTGGAGGCAGAGTGACATCTTGTGTGTGCCCCGGGTAAAGACACTGGAGAGGACAAATGCACAGAAATAAGGATTATTGCTGTGTCAACCCATCTGGAGGGGCCAAAGTGAACACCTGGCTTTGCAAGATATGCCACGCCCCCTCCAAAAAATAATAAAAAAGATAGGGTCAGGCAGCATAAAAAAGGCACACTCAAAATGCTGGATGTGCACCTGCCATCCAAGGACCACAACTTCCTACCAAGATCATCGCTGGATCCAAGGGTGGTGACATATTTTTGTCTCTCTCTCTCTCTCTCTTGTGTCTGTTTCTAACCTTAACTGTGCACATGAGCACAGTTAGAAACTATGACAAACATAGTTTCTAACTTTGTTAAGATTTACTACCCACTGCTTTGTTAAGTTCTGACAACTTGTTAAGTTTTTGTTGTTTTGACAACTTCCTTCAGTTTTGCTAAATTATAATCCATTGCTTTGAAAGTACCGTCCTTGACCTGGGAGGGGGATTAATAGGGAGCATCTGTCATTCAGTTTAATTGCCGGGACAGTGTTACACTGTGACAGATTTATTGAATCCCAACGTGGGCCTGGAACCCATGACCCTGGGATTAAGATAAAAAAGTAGAGAGAATAAGGGAGAGAGACTTATGGGTTGGAAACTAAACTACACAACTTTAATGAAACAGTGATGATGAAAAGAAAAAAAATACTCAATATATACAAATATACAGGAAAATTGATACCATGTTCCTCCCCTTTTTCACCCAATAACTCTCAAGTCACCACTGAGGCTGCAGGGCAGCCCTGGGAAAGTCCAGGCTGGACTCCTGGAGCGAGCAGCAGTCAGGAGTTGGAGGCAGGAACACACAGATTCAGGCTGGCACGGATCAGGACCACAGGCAGACGAACAGACAGAATCCTCCCAGGATGCTGAAGCAAACAGGGACAGGTGAAGAAGGGGAAGCAGGAAGGGGCTTGACTCTCATGATCCCTCAATACTGAGTATGATCTGTATGAGATAGAATATCCTGTTTGGTCAATTTTGGCCATCTATCTTGTCTATTCCTCCCTAAAGGAGGGTTTGCAGGTGTGACCTCTTTTACTCCTTTTCTCCTTCCTGAGGGCAAAATGTTCCTCAAAACTGAGCAGTGTCCTTGGCTCTGCACACCAGTGTCTAGCTGTAACTATAAAAGTTGAGTGTTATCAGTCCCAGAAGCAGACACTGACTGAGAAACTTGCTGTTAATTTCAGCAAGTCCAGCTGCTTACAAGAGACTTAGCTGAAAGCAGAAGTACAAGACAGAGAATTACCTTCATCCTGGCCCAAACCAGGACACCCATGCAAATAGTAATTTCTGTAGGATGATTAATACTCTTTGGATTGAAGGCATACAAAATTATGCTAGATGATGCAAAAATTGAATACATTTTTTTCAAAAGCTCACTCTAGCAACAGCAACTCTCTGTGTAGAAGAAAAAGTATTATAGTGGATTATAATTTAAAGGCTAGATATTATGTATTCCATACATAGTACCAGAATTTTTCTCATAAACCCACTGCTTTGACTCTACCACTAGACTTTTACTGCTTGCTTTCCCAAAAGTCTGCAAAAAATATGGTATGATCAGACTGAAAAACATCTTGCTATAAAATATAACAGTGTGTAGCCAAAATATTTGGATACATTCCTGCACTACTAATCCGAAAACTGTAAGTAAGGAGTAGGAGCCATAGAAGTCAATAGAATAGAACTGAAGCTGACCTGAATGTAATTTTCAAATAAGGATTTAATAATGCAGTTAAGATTTATGGAATGTTAATTAAAAATGCCAAAAGATTAAATACATTCATCGTGATTTGACTGTTCAGTATGTGGCAACTGACTATTAAAAGCACAGTCGTTCTTAATGGTACTGCAACAGAGGATGTAATTAGGATTTATTCTGATTCTGTGGCCATCCCTAGATTTTCAATAAATTATTATTCTAAATCTAGATATTAAGAGCTGAGTAAGTACTACAAAACTGTTCTGCAAACAGCCACTTCTTTACAAACCCATTTGCTGATTTCTTCATCTGAACACTTCTGAAAGTTTGTGTTCTTGATTATCATCAGTGTAATCTTCAAAGAAATCATGAGATGAGGACCACACTAACATTCTTTAAAAAAAAAAAAAAAAAAAGAAAGAGACTGAAGGAGAGGGAAACAGTCTCTGTCATCACTGGCAGTGAAGATGTAAGAATCCAAGCTTTCTGATCATTGGTATAAACCATACAGCCATCCACCAGTTCTTGTTCCTCTTACTGAAATTAACACAATTCAGTAGGAATAGTTTCTAAAAGCCTTCAACAGTGACCTAAACTAGAGGCAACCCAATAAAACAAGGCCAGCACATGCTGGTATATGTGACAGCTGAAATATGCAGGCATACAGACTTACTTTTAGGTCAGAAATCTAAATTACTAAATTTAGATTCTGAATCCTGCCAGTGACTTTTAAGTAGTACAAATTTCTAAGAATAGTGCTGTAGCATAGCTTAGTGTGACCCAAAAAGGAAAAACTTTTAAGTGTTTCTAACATTTGCTAATCCCTCCAATGTGCTACCTCTCCCTTAGACAGTAGAAGCTCCTGATGCTGGATTCTCCAGCACTCATCCTCAGCACACAGCCTGAGCCTATGTGAACAGGGAATAGAAAAAAACAATTCCCCTTTTCTTTGCAGTGATGCTGAGAGGCATTGTCCAAAGGTGGAGGACTGCAGACTGTCTCTAAAGAGGCACTCCTGATCCCATTGTCTCTATGCTTATGTTCAGCTCAGCTAAGAAAGCTCTCTGCAATTGGAAAGCAAGAGAAGTGTTCTTGAAAAGCCTGCAGTCCTAAAGCATCACAAGCCACCATTCAGAAATTTCTTTATAAATGCTGAAAAAGCAAAACTGAAAGAATAATCTGTCAGTTGTTCCTCTACTCTGTTTCAGACAACTTAGAAAAGAGAATGTGCAACAACGTCTATATCACTTTAGGATTCTGAGACTCATGATGCAAACATGGCATCTAGATAGGCATATGCTCATTGTACAGGTCTATGTGTATGTACCTATGTGTATGGCAGTTAGCTATAAACAGCATGTATGTATCATATATGCACATACAAATAAAAAAAATGAAGAGAACTTCAAAGATATACCAGCCTAAGAAAGAAATATGAAATTATGGGGAATAGCAAACTTGCAAGCAGCTAAAGCTTCACAACCATATTTTTTACTATTGTATCAGTTAATGTTTATACAATAGAAAATCAGCAAACATTTGCCTAGCAGTAGGAAAAGGTATTAGTCAGGGATGTAATATAAGTCCAAAATAGGAACATTTTCCTCCAAATTTTTTAAATGAGTTATTCATATCATCATCACTAGTTGTTAAAGGTTACAGCTTTTTTCACTTATACTTTGGCTTATATTGAACAATTTAAAATAAAACTTATGAACTCTGGTACAGAAAGAAGCTTGGAATCCCTCAGGTCAGTATCCTGTCTTCCTTTCTAGAAACCTTTTAGATAATTCTTTTATCTGTTTGATGCTTGCCCTTCACCCATTGTGACTTTCCTGCTAATTTCCATTATTTTGTCCATCACATAAAAAAGAGAAATTGGTAATTTTAATGAAGTAAGACCTTGTAAACAGTGATCATTTCTTTTAAAAAGCTAGAACTATACATATTTTCAGTGTAATAACTCTTCTCAATTAATATCTTTCATGGATTATTTTCACTATTTATTTACACTACAGTTGCAATTTACAGGTTCAAAAACCCATTATTAAAATGCACAGAAGCAAGACTGACACACACACAGAGGATACCCATATTTTATTAGAGCAAAATAAACTAGTAACTATTTGAACTGAGTTCACAAAGAATGGAAATAGTGTAATGAATAAAAGAGTTGGCACAACTTCACTGAAAGAAAGAGAAAAGCTACTTAATCTGATGGCAAATAGGGAAATTTTCATTTGTAAGAACAAGGTAAAGTATAACAAATATGAATAAATTTAACACAAGCATATATACAATTGTATAAACAATGGATTTGTTGTGTTTTAATTTATCATTTTTCTAATGTGGGCAGGGCTAATAAAAGTCTGTCTAAAAACTGCCTTCTTGTCTCCTTTCCTCCTGCACGAAGTTCAGCACTAGATACAGCCACAAGACAATTTTGGCAGTTCTGGGTGCTGGATTCAAAGTTTTTGAATGTAATAGGGTATTTTGGTTTGCTGTTTTTTTGTTTGTTTGTTTGGGGTTTTGTTTTGTTTGGTTTTTTTTTTTCATTAATTTACTTTTATTTATTTTTCTTAAGCAGAAGTGTCTTGATTGGCTTTCTAAACTAAAAAGAAAAATAAAGGAAAAGTTAGGAATAAAAAACATTCAATGTTAATGTTTTTATTTTAGAAAGAAAGTAAATAGTATCATTAATAGGAATACAGAAAAATGGACAGGAAAGCATTAGAGTATTTTGCTATGTGAGTAATTGCAGACTTTTCTAATTGAGAAAAAGGGAAAACTACTATCACCCACCCTTTTTTTGTTTTGTTTTGTTTTCAGTGATCTACAGGTATCTAAACATATTTAATACTTTTCCTTTTTAAAGCAGGTGAAACTTAAAGATGAAAACCTTGGTCACCTTAGGGCAATTTAGTCTGGAGGCAAAAAGTACTTCAGCTGTTTACACTGGAAATGGTTCAAGCTCAAAACAGAAAGTGAAAAAGGAGCAGTCATGAATGTGGGTTGAATCATGAAACAAACATTTTGCAAAATAATTTTTAAAAAATTACTAGGATATATTAAAGAACTTGACACTTATCAGTTGTACAAAGGATGATGTTATTCAATAAACTCAGAACATATTTTATCAGCTGGTGACCAAGGGATTTTTCTGAACTGATGAAGCAGATGAGCTAGATAATATGAAAGAAAAGAATCCCACTATCTGAGGTCAAGTTTTCCTTTACCTGGATAAAAAATTAAAGGCTGCTCTCATCTCTAAAGATAAAAAGGTTCTCTCAGAGAAATTATTCTTAACCTGTGTCCAAGGAGAATCTTGTTGTCCTAAAGAAACCAACTGGTGATGACAGTATGACATTCAGAAATCATGTTCTATCATGCCATGCAGCTGCTACATGCAGTCTGAGAGGTCTGTGCCCTAATGGCTGTCTGGATCACTCCAGAAAAAAAGCCAGTTTGATTTGGACCTCCAGGAGGATGGTATTTTTCAGAGAACTTTTAAATATTTCCTGGTCTCTGGGTGGAAATAGAAATTTCAACAGCTTTGCTTTACACCCCAAAATATTGAGGTCAGTCTCATGGTTTTGCCAGGAGAGACTCATGATTTTCAAATAATTGAGTTGGCGGCATACATAGGACTATCTTGCACCAGGGAGATCTGTTTGCTCTGAGCAAATACAAGGTAAAGGTAGTCAGAATAACTTCTAAATATCAATCACCAGCCTGGATTTTCCCAGAAAGCATCAATCAGCTTATGTTGTCATCAGAAGACAAGACAAAGGTAAAAGATTTTTATAAATGATGACTTAGACACTAATTGTAGAGCTATAACTGAGGCTCTGGGAACACACAGGTTTCGAAAAGTAGCAAATAGGTAACCCTACCCTATGTTAGTCACAGGATTCCTAAGAAAGAATAAAAGTGGGAGATTTATTAGAGAAGTATCATAAAAGAAGTTGTTTTGCCTGTGTCTCATTTGTCAGGAAGACATCTTTGCAGTAGATTTCCTCATTAGTTACACCATGATCACAGCAGAAATAACAGGAAAAAGGGAGTATCCTTTGAACTGAGCTTGTGATTTCTGCTCCGGTAAACTATCTATACCTCTGCAGTAGTGTTTGTATCACTCCAGCAAAGCCATTGATAACTTTTATTGTAGTAAGTTACTAATCATATACTCTTTGTTTGTGTAGATGCCTTATGTGTTATCTTCAGCTTGATAAAGATGCTGAGCACTCATTGTTGTATCTGAGGTTAGTAGTTCCCCTCTGAATTTATTGCTATGATATGTGAGGTGAATTGAAAAAAAAAAGGAACATTCTGTCTGAGACAGAGCACCCAAGAAAAGTGGGTACTTTTGATGTTGATGTCTGTGAGCCCTTCTGTCTACATCCATAAAATAGGAGTAACATACTGTCTATGCCACAGATATTTAGGAGAAAATTCACTAATATTTAAGAAACAGATATTTCAGATAAGTGCCAGAGAAAAACCGTTGGTGAAATTAATGTTTGTCTTTGAAACAGAGTCTGCATAGCAGGCAGCAGTAGTCATGAAGGTATATTTAAGATATTTAAAATATGATACGGATACATTTAAAATGCTTCAGACAAAATACAGAAAATTTCCTTCAAGTACTTCCATACTACCTCTTCCCTTCTGAATCAGTCATGCAGAGAAAAGAGTAGGTGCTTCCATCGTTGAAGATGGTATCACAAACAGATTAGGTTGGAATGAAAGTTCCCTAAGTTATACTTAAGTCAATGTTACAAAGTCATATATTCTGTGAAAAATACTTCAAGTGTAGATGTGTTTTCATGCATCCATAGATGCACAGAAAGATCACAGGAATGATACAGTATCATTTTGTAATTATAATTTTAAAAGAACATCAACTTGGAGTCAAATCTATGGCTTATTTTCAGATTACTTTCTGCTCATGCAAACACAATCATGTTACACTTATAAAACAGCCATAAATACAGAAAAAAAAACCCATTAGTTCACTGGTACTGACAGATGATAATAAAATGCTGCCTGCCTACCTGGGATGCAGAGAATAAATGCTTTATTGAATAACAATTTCAGCCATACTCCCACAAGAAGTGTATGAAGGTAGCAGAAGCCTGGTGCTCTGTTAGTGAATCTTGTCCTGGCAGTGAAGTGGCTGCTTGATACAGTCCTGAACTGCCATAAAATTATCCAGAGTGATAGAACAAAGTTTCGGTTTTGCCTGACCTGAAATCTCTTTGTAAAGCACCAAGAATAACTTGAATAAAGCAGACAGATTAGCACAAACACAGTGGACTGTTTAATGACTTCATTCCTTTTGTTAACTGGATTCCCTAGCCTAAGCAACAAGACTTAACAAAAGACATCCATCCAACCTCATCCTTCTAAAGTCCTAGCTAAACATCCTCCCACCAATGATAATTACCTAATATTCCATCATGCACTTATAAAGGTAACTTCAGATATTGCACTCTGAGGCTATGAGAAAAAGTTGATTAAAAAGGCAGCCAATGTGGCTGTGCCAACACTTAATTATTCTAAAATTGCTTTTCTTTATGTTTCCTGTCTTACAGAGTCGTTCTTTTGAACACTAATCCCTAAAACACACCACCAAATCATGGTAATATCAGAAGCTAATGGACCACCGCTTCTGGTAAGCCACAATATGTTGGAAATCATATCAAACCTTGAAACTATTAGACCTATGCATTTACTGTAGTTTAAAATCAGCTGACTTGCTTTAATTTATATCAAAGCATGATTAAGCATGACTCCCATTTTTTTTCACATTTTCTATCTTCAAAACCATCAGAGAATTAACTGCTCTTGAGATGTTAAATCCTTCAGTTCTGAAACAAACATCTTACCAGACATGCACAGGAGAAGAGAAAAAATATATTTTTCATAAAGGCATTTCCCCTGCCTGTTGGATTCCTTGGTGCAATGTATAAAATTATTTTTTAAAGTGTATTTATTTTATATAACACGTGAATTTAATTTTAGTCTTTCATATTTAATAAAAGACAACAACTCCATTTGCATGTCCAAATAAATCAATCGCAGCAAATTAGATGGCCAAAATTCTGAATGATAAACATTTTCATTGGAAAGTGAAAGACCAATCTATTCTTCTTTTGAAAAAGCCTGTTCTTAAAATAATGAAACCACATAAACATCTGAAACCCATCCTATTAACAAGTCTTTATTTACATGGAATTTATAATATTTTTAGAATGGCATTTTTTATATATAAAAAATCTAGTATTGTAACTTCCATAGATTGATGAAGCAGAACGAAAGCTCTACTGCAAAAATCTGTATTTCTGAAAGCATTCCTGATCATTCTTTAGAATAATAGACAATTCCTACCAGATCTTCTGTTTTGTGGGTATTCAGCAGATCAGATATGAAATCATCATGAAGACTTTCCCTCCGAATCAAAGTAAATTCACGTAGGAAAACTGCTTCTTGATTTTGGTCTCCACAAACCTAGAAGGAAAACATTATATTAAGAAAAGCAAAACTTCAGTTCTGTCAGAGACACAGTCGTGATATCCAGATCATCCAGACTGGGAGATTTAAACATCCCCAACTGTTATTTGCCTTCCAATGTTAAACTCTTTTAAACTGGTCAGCAGTGGCACTAATGAAAGCAAAACCACACGTTCAAAGAAAGTCAGTAGTCAAGAAGTAATTGTCATTTACATGAGACTCTTTTGTGAAAATAGTTTCTATTAGTTTCTATCGTATTACTTACTGCTATGATTTGTAAGGCAGTTAACAGTAAAAAACTTATTAGTAGTATAATTACTCATGATTCTCTTGGATTTTATGACAAAACTAATTTGAAAATTAAGCATATGAGAGAAAGCAAGAAATTAAATACCAGGCAGCAGAAAGGTAGCAGTGACATTTACAGTGAGAGACGAGGAATGTAGGCTTTTAACAAGTTGAGTTGTGTCAACATCCGTTTTGATTTAAACTCTGATCTAAACAGCACAGCAACCTGCATATGTATTTCAACTCTGAATTACTCTCACTAAAGCTAGCAACAACATTCTGCCTTATTGTCTGCACACTTGGAAGTGAAAGAGGGCCACACTTTTGTATGGATGACAAGGATTTTACTGCATCCCACAGTCCTCCAAGACACAATCATGTAAGAAGAAAACACATCCTGGAACACTCACTGGTGTGCCTAAGTGGCTTCTAGCTGACAAATGAACTTGATTAGGGACACTGGTGCCTCAAGCCACCACAAAATCTCATAGAGAATTCTGAAACAAGAATGTTATTATCTTTGCCTTTAATCTTCCATGGCTTTGTCTTGCAGTTTTGACCCAAGCTTTCTTTTTCTTTATTCTCCAAGATGGAAGTAGAATAGGTAGAGAGGGGTACAGTCTCTATACAAGGTCCCAGACTTGGAATTTATTTTTGTCTGGCTCAAAATCTGAGTTCTAGAAGCTGTTTGCCTTTACTGAGGTCTGTCTAAGAACTGGAAATTCTGTGTAAGAACTGGATTTTACAGCCTGATTCTGCCACTGTAAATAACTCTGAACACTTTTCAAGCTATGCATAATTTAAAATCTGTTTTGTTTTTTTTCTGCTGGAAATTTCTTAGTTATGAGTACATTATATTTTTTAGAGGAATAAATGCAAAAAGAGATACTACTATAATTAAGGACATCACTCTCCAAATGTTAAGTTTCTGTGTTACACACTAGTACATTGGCCCTTCAGAAATGTTCAAGTTTTTCTAAACAGATTTTCTCAGTCTTCAAAGTCAAATATGCAGGCCCAGGTGATCAAAGAGGCTGTGTCAATGCATTTGTACTAGGGCTGATAATTTGAAGACCTTACTGGCATGAAATCAGCTTTAGGTTTAAATGAAAGACTGGAAAGAATCCATGTCTAGTGTGAACTGAGAGATAAGGCAGACACCAAAACAGGAAAGCTGGGCAGGGACTTTTTACAAGGTCGTGTAGTGGTATGACAAGGGGTAATTTCTTTAAACTGAAGAGTGGATAGATTTAGATTAGACATTAGGATGACATTCTTCACTATGAGAGAGGTGAGACACTGGAATCTGGAAGCTGTGGATGCCCTCTCCCTGGAAGTGCTCAAGGCCAGATTGGGCAGCATGTTCAGCAGCCTAAGCTTGTGGGAGGTGTCTTTGTCCATGGCATGATGTTTGGATCTAAATGGTCTTTAAGGTCCCTTCAAATCCACACCATTGTATGCCTGTCTACTGATGCTGTGATAATTGCTTCATTTCTAGTCCACCATAACAAAATTGAAGGCAGAGGAGAGCTATTGTAATAAACCTGCCCCAACTGACCAAGTAAAGTTCCCAGTGACTCCCATAGCCCAATGTCAAATGTGCCAAGTGGGTCTAGATAACATATGAACACCTCTGTTACTAGCATGGTTCACAGCCACCTACTGGAGTGGTGCCATTACACAAAAAACATTTAACACCACATGAAGACAGGAGAAAGCTCAGATGCTTGTACACCTGACTTATGCTGCCACAGCAAGTAGAAAGCTTATAAGAAAGTAGTCAGATTCTTGGGATGTCATCCATGTTTTCCTCTCATCTTTGATTCTTTAGAGCCCTTCAGTCATCTCTGCTGAAGGTAAAAGGGACTGTTTCAGGCCTAAGCTAACTGCTGTCAGCAGAATTTCTCTCTACCATTACTCTGGCTTGAACTGGAGTTCTCATTATTCATGCAGAATTCTTTTGAAAGTAACCTTTAAAAGATTCCCAGCTTTCCTTGGCATTGAGAGTTAGTAGTTATTTCTTGCTTAACAGCCCTCACATATTAAGGCTTTGGGCCTCAGCTTGCTAACTTTCTTTTAAATGGGAGGGTTGTCTAATTTTACCAATAAAAGTCCTAAGCTGTAATTTTTTAGTCCTGCAATGTCTTCTTCTGATGTCTCAAAATATGATCCCTGGGATATATTCCAAGTGGAATGATTCCAAAATATGTCCCGGAAAGTATAAGTTTAATGGTAGAAAACAAGCAAACAAACAAACAAGTCTTTATCCCCATGGAAAAAAAAAAAAATAAAAATCCCGAGACCTGAATATCAACAGTATTGTTTTTTCATTCCAGTCTTTCCAAACAGTAATGATATTATTTTTCCTGAATTAGCAGTCTGTCTCTTAGGAAACTGGCTACTGTTTGTAGTTGGTTTGTAGGCTTAGAATTTTTAAAGAGAGAAGGAGGTTCTTATCTGGCTTCTCTGAAGGTATTCACAAAGTACCTTAAAATACAAACCCAAATAGGGATTTATTTCCCAAGGGAATGTTTTATTCAGTGGTGAAATGTTCCCACCAGTAATCTTTTTGCTTGTCTTGAAACATATTTAATCTTTTTTATTTTTCTCCCTGCCTTTACACAGAGACTGAATTCATGATAATCTTAAGGGTAATGCCCTGACTTCTTTTAAAGCTTTGTGAAGGAAATATGGCTTTTTGCTAATTATTTTCAGTTCTTAAACAGCCACAATAGAAGAGTCTGGTTAATGTATTCATTGAAGGAATTATTTAAGCTCCATTTCAGTCCCTCATTATAAATGAACAAAAGAAACAAAAGGTGATTTGCACTCAAGAATTACAGCATGAAGTGTCCCTCAAACAAAATCACCAGCTACTTGCATCTTGGACAGACATTAGCAATGATGGGGATAAATCTGTAAAGCACACACACGCCTACACTTGACCCACAGTGTTCCAACAAGGGAGAAAGCCAATATGGCCCCACTAAATGGAGTGGCAAAAATGCAGAATGCATAGAAACACAGCAATTCTCCTGCTGCCAGGCAACCTTGGCCATGAAAAGAAGGTGGAAGGGGGAAGCAGAGAAAGGACAAGAACAAGGGGGGAAAAAAAATTAATAAAAGAACAGACTATGGGGAAAGAAGGGAAACTCAAATAGAAGCAAACAAATCAAAGTTATACAATTCCTTTTAAATTCTGCTGATGAGAGCCTTCTTTTTAGCTGTAGTAAAGACAAAAGGCACAAACATCAGAAAACTTCATCGATAAGAACTGGAATTATATTGGAGAACATTACCTAGTTTCCAATGTATAAGATTCACAGGAGATATTTAGATGAGCATGACTTGTGTTTCTCAAGCAAGTTATTCTTTTTATGAAAAAAACCACTGTGGTTTGAGCAAGATAGAGTCTGAATTCAAGCCAGATTCATTCTGCAATGTATGCCAAACAAATGGTGTTGTTCAAAATTCTTTCAAGCAGACACACAAATTGCTATGTGACACACAATTAAAGGAAACCAAGACATATGGTCGGGAGAACTAATTTTCTAGCACTTGTTTCATTGCCTTACTTAGTTGATGATCAACAGGTAAGGAAAGATTCATTCCGCTGTTATTTTTAAAAAAAAAAAAATTAATTTTAAAATCTTCAGAATCAATATGCACCAGTGAGAATGTAGGGAAATCATTCTGTAAGCTTCAGAATGTTCATTTATTTACTGACCTACGATATGTTCCTAAGGACAGAGTAGACAACAAACTACACCAAAATGCATGAATAAATTACCATCTGGGATTAGCAAGATCAGTAATTTCCAAATGTTGTCTAATCAGCAGTACCCGATTTCAAATTGTTATTATTATCATGAAAGAAAGCAGAAAACAAGACTTACAATTGTTTTGCCATATGTATCACAAATACTGGTGCTAGTATTAACCTAATTTATTGCACTTCATATTTTTGTGAGTGTTAGAAAAAATGCTACTAAAAAAAATTTCCTTTAGTAAGGAAATAACTCATTATAAATGTACACCCAGGAAAATAAATAAACTAGAGAATATGATATAATCTTGGAAACAAATAATTTAAAGAAGATTCTTCATTCAAACCCATTTCTCTGAGGTTTTTTTGTTTGGTTGGTTGGTTGGTTTTTTAATTTCAGGTGTATTCCAGAATCCTCTAGGCTCCCTTCAGTGATTTTAACTGAGTTTTGAATAAGGAAATGGGCAACTTCTCCAGAATTGCTTCATCAGACTTCCTGTGCACTATGAGCACAACATTATACTCATGAAAATAAAATTTCACAATGATAGCCTTCACATTTCTTTTACTACTTAAATATTGAACCATTGAGACCTGAGATCATTATACACCAAAGAACTTCAAAGTAGAGAAACTGAACTAATCATTCAGGTTCTGTTTTACTGTTAAAATTTATTATGCCACAGAATAATGAACTCTGTAAAAAAATTGCTGTGCTGAAATTATGGACTTTGAATCAAACCCTAGTTACACAGAGGAGATCAAGTATTCGAGGTGGAGGGTCCTGCTTATTTCATTTATCTCTAACACATTAATGCAAAGTAAGACAAATACCACAAAATAATTCTTCACAAGTGGGATTCTTTAAACCATATTTTGGCAATTTTGACCTTGTACTGTTGGGCCTCTGACTATCTCTCTGCTTTATTAGGGACTGGAACTTCAGGAATGACCTGACTGTTGATGGGTATGTATTACAGTTTTACTAATTTCTGCTAATCAAATCATAATGTACTTACAGTGAACTTGATACTTATACTAGATACATATAGCCGAAACAAACATTAGAAAAAGGGAGTAAGACTATATTTATGGCCTGCAATTCAACCAGATAGGTTTCAGCTACCTCATTTCTTTATAATAAAACAATTACTTTACTGGTCAGGTGAGTATGGTTTTGGGTTTGGTTTTTTTTTGCTGAGTAGCTAAACTACCATTGTTTCCATCAATACAATTACTGGCTTCGTATTTTGTGATCAGATTCATAAATTTTTGTTACAACTTTAACAAGGCTGAAATGGATGCCAGTCTTTTTTCATGCTTATTAACTATTAAGACATCCAATAAGAATAGTATCATAAGGAGCAGCTTTGTAGATTGAGATTTTGTGTAAATCTTTCCACTGTGATTGTCCTTGTATCTGAAGACTTGATTAATAGACTCCAAGGAAACTTCTTCTTCACATTGGGTTTTTACATCCTGTATTTTAGTTTAAAAATACATTTGATGGGATTTGTAATTCTTTCTGCCAATGGTAAGACTGGTTTTAATAAATGCAGAGTCCTTTTAAGTCTGAACCGTATGTTGATAAAGGAGTTGGGTACATTTTTTTTTTCCCCTTGGGGACAAAAAAAAAAAAAAGTCTTTATAGGGCTGGAGGTTTCTTTTTTTATGTCTCCATATTTAGTATACCAAACCTCTGTCACATGTGTTATCAATGAAGTCAGCTGGGTCAGACTCTTTCAATCACAATTTCTAACTACTCTCAGATCTTTATGCTCTATCTACAGAGACAAATGGTTTCTGGAGACGATGATAGTGAAGCCGGGTATTCGACACAAATTAGAAAGTAACAGAACAGATATCCAGCTGGAATAAATTAGCATAGCTTTATCTAAGCTATTGATTTACAGCATCTGGATAATTAGACCTGCTTTAACAAAAAATAACTAAATACCTTTTTTATTTTTTTTTATTATTTTACTTTTAAATCACAGAGGACTAATTTTTATTCATCTTTCCATACATCTCTCTGGCTTTCAGAATATTTGCGTCCTAGTTGTCAGTGTGCGGTGGACAGTGAAATAACTTCTGCCCAATGGTATGAGTTGGTGTATCCAGCCAGAGAACACTTCAATATCCTTATGAGTTGATGATAAACCACACTGCCTCTCCCAAGCATAGCCAAGGTGTCGCCTTCAACACTTATTCTACAGGATGTCTCCATATCTTCACATACAACAGAGTATCCCTTTCACACTGTCTTACTTTCCTACAGTCAGTGATGAGAGAAATTCTGAAACTGTTAGTCACATTCTTTAGTGTCAGAGTTATATGAAACTTGTTTTGTGCTAAGCAAACCTCTTTGTCTCATCAGATTGTGTTTCACAGTATTTTCAGTGCTGCATAATACTGATAACATTGAAGGCTGGAGGACACATCCGTTAACAGCCTAACCAGTTCAAATCATGTAACTCATGCATTAAGACATTGATGTATTTTACATTGCACATTAATAACTTTTGGATAAAGGAAAATACATCTTTTAGAAAGAGCACCCAGTCTCAAAATGCACCTCATCACTTCACGATTAGGCAGCATGAATTAATATCCTGTACTAGCGTAAGTGTATTGCACTAGAGAGACTCATTATGTCTGAATTCCCTCCTAAAATTCTTTTCAGTGCAGTTCGTCATATCTTCCTGTTTAAAATATGTTACAGTTTAACAACAAAAAAACAATTGTGATATATACAAGTGTCTGGAATAGAGTTATTTTCTTCCTCAGTTGCTGGTATAGTGCTGAGATTTGGCTTTAGTATGAGAACAATGTTGATAACACACTGATGTTTTAGTTGTTGCTAAGTAGTGCTCATACTAGCCAAAGACTTCCCATTTTCTTGTGCCTCACCAGGAAGAAGTTGGGAGGAGTCACAATGTATACCAAGAAACATTGGGAAAAAAATGAGGTGGTGTTTCAACAGCTGTGAAACAGGCACCATGATAAAAAAGAATAAAAATATCTTTACACCATTGGATTTAATCATGTCAAGTGATCATGCCAAGATACAGCTTCCAAGAAACAATGTCAGAATTTATTTTCATTAACAATTAATACGACTATTTAAAACTAACTCTAGCTGACAGGCTGAAATATTATGTATCACCTGCCATAATACCTTAGCAAAACAAACCCTCTGTGCTGAACTTACTTTTTCCTTCATATCTCAAGAATGGAAATAGGATTATGTTTTCTGGGTCCCACAAGACAGTGCGACTTCTAGTCTTTAAGACTAGGGATAAAATTCCTATGGAATCTTGAATACCTACAGGCCACAGAAAGCCAAATTTGTTTCCCAAAGAAGTTTATAGGTATCTCCTGTAGAGATTTCTTTCACTGTCACATTTTCATGAAGGATTTCTGTTCCATGCAAATAATTTCTAGGATAAAAACATTTTGTGCTACTACATTTATGCTCCAGGAAAAGGCAGCTGATGCTACAGATGGCAATGAAAAATTTTCAAAGAGCTAATGTATTCCAAATCTTAGTAGCAAGTTGAGGCACTAAGCAAAACAGTTGCCAAAGAGCTCTCACTACTTCCTTAGTTTAATGCCACTATCATTCATCTCTTTGGCACTCTGGTAACACACAGCAGCAAGGAAAGCAGGAAAAAGGAACTCTCACACAATGGAAATGGAAATGATGGATGGGAACATATGGATAGCCAATTCCCACAGGCACTAAGAAGCTTAATCTTTTTCTGGTTTCAGAATACAGATCTTTTGAACAGATCAGAAGTCAGAAAATGCAACAAATTCAAATTAAATTACTGCAGGTATCTAAGAAATTACTATTACAGTTTTATAATTTTTTTCAAATATGAGGAAGATAAATAGAATCTGTGTACTAAAATCCCCAGTATTTACTTTTGATCTTCTTGGTATATCAGAAATGTGATGGGATGGCTCCTACAACTGGGGAGCTGGAATGGGAGGACACAGGATCTTTATGAACTGCAGACAAGGGAGACAAGGAGGGAGCATCACGCTATGTCACTGACCAGCTAGATTGCATGGAGGTCTACCAGCAGATGGATGAGGAGCTGACAGAGTTTATGGGTCAGGATTAAGGGGAGGACAAGGGACATTATAGTGGGAGTCTGCTACGGTTCACTCAACCAGGATGACCAAGCAGATGAGGCCCTCTACAGACTTAAAGGAGTAGCCCCACATTCACAAGCCTTAATCCTCATTGCAGATTTCAATTACAAAAAACACAGCAAAGCATAAGCAATCAAGAAAGTCCCTGGAAGGCACTGATGATTTACCTTCTCCAAGTGACAGAGAAGACCATAAGGAGAAGCAGTTGGGGAATGTGAAGCTCAAGGGCAGCCTTGGCTGCAGTGACCATGAAATGGTGGAATTCAGGATTCCTAGGGCAGTCAGGAGAGCACACAGCAACCTCATTACCCTGGACTTCAGGAGAGAAGATGTTGGCCTCTTCAGAAACCTGCTTGGCTGAGTACTATGATGGGAGAGCAGCCCAGGAAATCTGGTAAATATTCAAAGATCACCTCCTCCAAGATCAGGAGCAATGAGTTCCAATAAAGCCAAAGTCAGACAAAAACTCCAGGAGGCCTCCATGGAAGAATGAGGATCTCCTGCACAAACTCAAACACACCAAAACAACTATACAAAAAAATTCCAGCCCCTGAAAAAACATAACATAACACCCATTTTTAAAAGGGGAAAAAAAAAAAAGACCCTACCACAAGGTAGCGAGTCTAATCTTTGTGCCCAGCAAGATCATGGAGCAGATCTTTCTAGAAACTATACTAAAGCACATTGAAAACAAGGAGGTGGTTAGTGGCAATTACATGGCTTCTCCAACATTAAATCATGCCTGAAAAATTTGAAGGCCATTTACAATGATGTCACAGTATCAGTAGGCAAAGGAAGAGCCAATAACTTCATCACCTGAAATTGTTGCAAATTGTCTGACACTTTCCCGCATAATGTCTTGTTCTCTAAATTGGAAAGATGAGCTTCATGGATGGACCACTTAGTGGATAAGGAACAACTTGGGTGGTGGCACCCAAAGAGTTTTGTTCAGTGCCTTGATGTACAAATGGAGTGTTGACAAGCTGAGTTCCTGAGGGGTTGGCACTGGGACCAGTGCTGTTTCACATCTTTGTCTGAGACATGGATGGTGGAACTGAGTGCACCCTCAGCAGCTGACAAACTGCATTGTGCACTTGCAGCCCAGAAAGCAAACTGTATCCTGGGCTAGATCAAAAGAAAACTGGCCAGCAGGTTGAGGGAAGTGATTCCTCCCCTCTACTCTGATCTTATGAGACCTCACCTCACGTACTGTGTCTTTCAGGAGCTCCCAACAGGGGAAGGACATGGACTTGTTGGAGTAAATCCAGAGGAGGCCCATGAAGATTATCAGAGCGCTGCAGCACCTCCCCTGTGAAGAAAGGCTGAGAGAGATGGGGTTCAGCCTGGATAAGAGAAGGCTCTGGGGAGACTTCATAACAGTCTTCCAGTACCTGAAGGGAGCCTACAAGAAAATTACAGAGGGACTGTTTACAAGGGCATGTAGCGAGATGACAAGAGGTAATGGATTTAAATTGAAAAGTGGATAGGTTTGGATTGGACATTAGGAAGAAATTCTTCATTATCAAGGTGGTGAGACACTGGAACAGGTCACCCAGAGAAAGTGAGGATGTCCCCTCCCTGGAAGTGTTCAAGGGGCTTTGAGCAACCTGATCCAGTGGGAGGTGTCCCTGTTCATCGCAGGAACTTTGGAACTAGATGGCATTTAAGATCCCTTCCAACCCAAACCATTCTATGATTCAATAATGATTCTGTGATTCTACTTTATTATATAGGTATCATATATTGAGAGAATAAAGAAAAAGGACAGGTAGGAAGTAATAGGAAGTAAACATTATAGTATTAGAAGACATTGTTACAGTAAATAGATTTGGAAAAGAAAAATGCAACATGCATAACACTGAATTAAACATTACAGCATACTTCAGTGGTGGAAAATTAATAAAAGTCAGTGATAATAAAAAATTTTATTTGCTGTCTAGATGACATAAGAAAAAATATTTAAAATTCTAAAACACAGCACTTTTTTCTGATTTGTCCTGAACACTAAGAATGATATCGTTTGGTTAAAAACATATCTCTTCATGCTCTGTTGCTGATTTCTCGGTTTGAAATCTTCTTCCTTTTTTACCTGTTTATGATTTATTTGTCAGTAAACTTTAAAGAAAAAAAACCATGAAGTACATACAACTGTCTCCAATCCAAGCTTGTGCTATATTGAAAATATCTTTAATTAATATTCTGCACAACTAAATATCAAAACAGATTTAGATAAAGCACAGAGTAGGCAGAGAGTTTACAAGAGACCACTTACTAGGTTCAAAATTTCTTCCAGTTTTTACTCATCTGCTCATTTAATATCAGAACCATTCCTCCCCCTTAATTAAACCCAGTGAAAAATTTCTTTTACAAATAAGTTATTGCTCAAAGGGTTAACAAAAATTTCATTTTTTTCCATTGTCTATTTAAATCGAGTTGACTGGAGTTGACTGTTTTAACAGCTGAGTAAACACTCAAAATATTTTTCCTAAAATAAATTCTACCAATTTGATGTTACAACATCACAAACCTGCTTACTCTTATCCCACTTGGATTTAGAGCAGTTCTTTATTGTTTTTTTAAAGTTAAATAAGAAATGTCTTTCTATAAACTTCCAGTGACTTTATGTGAGCCTTTGCTCTCTCTTTCAAGTAAACTCAGCTTGGCTTTAATGATCTGTTATCAGTCTTTAACCATCTCTAAATACTGATCAGTCTTCAGAATTCAGTCTTGCTCCTCAATAAACTCAATCAGTAAATCAATGCACTAAATCACCAAGTGTGAGATTCTGTGATGACACAAAGCAATTAAAAAGCTGGATGACATTCTGCAAACAAATCTGCTTGTGGATAACCTGCAAACAGTAGCTGTACAGATTCAATGAATAATTTACTGCACAAAAGCTTGTTCAGCAATGACAATTTCTAAAATAAAATTAAGCAGCTTGCATAAAACGAAACAACCATATCACTCCAGTTTCTAAAAACAGGGATACTGACCATAAAAATTACTTTCATATTTGGTTCACCAGTGAGTAAGAATAAGGTTAAGTGGGACAGAGCATAAGATAGAGACAGAGCAGTACTTCATCACATAGCCTGTTTGTTTAGATACTTCTCTAAATCGTCTCTAAATTGCAGATGAAGGAGATGTCTGAATGACTATAGTAGCATTGGTCCTCATTATGTTGCATTTTTATAACTTTTTAACTTTTTGCCATCTTGCCTCTTCTGATTAGAACTGCAAATTTTGTGGTGTTTGGGTTTTACACTGAAACTTCATCAATACAAGCTTAAGTAGAATAGTGCTCATAGTAAGTCATTTAAAGCCATCTATTTAATACATAAATACATCTGCCCAAAAATCCAGAAAATCCAGACATGGTATGGAAGGTTACATACATCCTAGATTTCAACTGCCCTCTTCTGTTTTATTTCTATGTATATATTACCGTCCATTTCACACTTGCTATTGGGGCCTCTCTAACTTCTCAAGGTTCCTCACACTTTGTGAAATGCAACACATAACCTATTAACATTTCCTTCTGTCTCATTAGACTGTATGTTACATTGATGATACAAATTAATTTCTTTCAGAAGGAAATCAGGGAGTTGAAAAAATGGTTCTTGATACATTATTTTTCATACTCCTATTTTAGTATCAGGTGGTGGTTATTCTGAAACAGATTCTCTATGTCACTACTGGTGGAAAAAAAAAAAAAAAAAAAAAAAAAAAAATGGTTCTGGAAACTCCTTAGTTCTGTTTACATATGTAGGAAACGTTATTTATCCAACATTTATCCCCACTTATTCTGGGGCACGTCCTTCTACTGATAAATATATCTCAACATATAAGCCATATTTATTTGAGAGAAAAAAGGAGCCACATTCATCTGACAGAAAAAGGACAAAATATTGTCTTTTACTAGACATGAGACCTTGAAATTGCCTTGGTTCACACATTTTCCTCTTCAGCTAAAAATTTTAGTCTGATATAGGCAGAAATCACTTAAAATGTAGTTCATTATATATTTCTAATCTTTATTACTCATTTCAAAGAGCAAGACTAAATTCAGAAAACATTTTGGCAAACTTGAGAAAAGGATTATTTAAAGATGATTTAAAAAAAAAATGAATCTTGGCATGCCTCAAGCATCTTAACCAGCACACGAATATTAATCCTTATAATCCCTAAAATGTGTTTTTTATGAAGTATTTTTATGTAACTGATAGCAGGAATTTATAGGATATCATGAACCAGAGAAATCATCACTTGACTCGTCTCAGATAATCCTGTCTTATCTACAGAACATATTTTCTCAGCTATTACATAGTCTCAGACATCTGTGAGAGCTCTTCCAGGTTTTATCAGAACTAAAGAGAGCTTTCTTTCTATAACATTATTTTTACAAAATGGGAAATGTGAACACTAGAGTATATTCATATTGAAATAATGGAAAAAACAGGTGTTTTCCAATAAGAACTCAGTTCCCAGTTGCACTGTTCCATTATATGGATTTCCCTGCTCTGCTCTTGCCTGAGAGTGACCCAGTTCCAGAGCTGTTATATTTATTCATGGAACAGCAGGAAAAGTTTTACTCTTGTTCAGCTCTTTGCTTATTATTTAGTTCTCAAGAAAATGTATCACTTCAGTTTTATTAAAATAATTTTAATCTATATTACTGTAGCACTTATATAATCTATCACAATGTGTGGGTGAGGAGGAGGGAGAAACCAAGGGTCATTGGTTTGATTAACTTTTTATGGGCTTGCAAATTACTTCAGGAAAAAGAACTACATGCCTCTACCAACAAGAAGCTTAATTTTACTAAGACCAAAACCACAAATGATTTTGAATTTGCTCAGATATTTGGTTTCCAGTTTTTCCCATCAGTTTAATTACTCCCATGAGAGAAAAGTGCTAAAACTCGATTAAGCAAACTGCTCTCAGAGCAAGAAGGGGCAGAAAATCCTAGCAGTCTTACTGCTAATTTTCAAGAACTTCCCAATTAAATTTTTCACAATCTAGTGTCTGAGGCAAAATTTGATATAAATATTAGAAATTTTTAAAGCATTTAGACTAGATAAACCCTGTCTTCCAAAACTTTCCCCTTTGTCCATAAAAAACATATCCAGCCAAAGCTTATTGAATGAGGAACCTGAAGCTTTCTTTGGAAAGAAATTCCTAGATAAAATGCAGACAGAGCCTGTATAAATTTTATTTTCAGTTCTATTTTCATTTTCTTTTTGAAATAGGCTTATTTAATAAGCTCCTAAGACTGTCTAATACCACACAGAAAACTCTCATAAATGTGGTTTAACATAAACTGGAGCTAATATAAACTAAAATTTTCTATTTTATTTCAAGCCATCGCCTATCATGTTTTATTTCACTGAAATACATCTGAATTTTGAAAAAAAAATTACTGATCCACAGATTTTATTTCCCTATTTAATTTGCAAATATAATTCTAACAAAATAAGTAAGGAAATGTAGCCATACCTAACACAAGTTTGTAAATATCCAGTGTGGTACCCATTTTCAAAAGTAAAGCACTTGGACAGATCTTTGTCTACTGTGCTTGAAAACAAACAACAGATTATTAAGTGTTTGATTATTAAGTAACTAAGAGCAGACTACTGAGTATGCGTAATTATTGTGCCTGCCTAACATTTTACCCATCCCTCAAGGTATTACATGGGTGATTTTTTGCCTTGTAGGATTTATTTGCTTCCATATTAAGTAGTCATTACATCAAATTACCTGTGATTGCAAATAAATGCCACTCCAAAGCAGCTTGTCCTTTCAACAGCTTTTTGTCTCACTATATTGAATGCTACTTTATTTGAAGGGAATTACCAAGTATTTTTTTCTGGTTTGACATCCAACAGCAAATCAATGCTTAGCTACTTTTTGTTTGATTCATAATTCAGTTTGGAATCTGAAAGTAAATCCACATTTTATCTGAGAACAGCTTGACAAATACATCATAAGAGCAGATCTCAAGTCAGCAAAAGAGAGAGAGAGGAAGCATTTGCTTACCATAGTACACATAACTCCTTTTGAGAGCTGAAGTATAAAATATGGATGATAAGAAACAGAGACATGCAGTCATATTTTAATAAGAACCAAAAGGATGTCATGCAAGAAGAATGGGAATTCATCTTCAGCCCTTTCCCTCAAGCATTCTGCATGGAGACATTTAGCTTTTTAGGTAGTATACTAACCTAGTAGCACAGGAGGAAAAACCCAAAGCAAAAAAACCACTGTTGCCAAAAGAACAACACAATTCCAAAACAGCAAGGAGACATTTGTTGTAATACATCTTCTTTTCCCTGAATTTCTGCCATAGGGATCTGAAACACTGGGTCTCCAAAGAGGAAGAGATGCCAACTCTGCTCCTCTTGAGCAGTCCCTAGACATTAATTCATGAAGTGTCAATGAAAGGCTGCCTGTTCACTGAATCCCTCTGGCTCACTGGCTGCAGCAGTGGGTGGTGACTAGTGGGATGAGGTAACACAAAGTGGCCATCCACAGTAGGTCACAGTTCATCTGCCTCCACTAAGGAATTGCAGCTGTGCAATCTAGAGCCTTTACTCGGGAGACTGGCCACATGCATGGAAGCATCCTGGAGCTGTTACTTCTATCTTCCCCAAAGAAGGCACAGGAAAGGAGGAGATTACAGAGAACTGTAGTGGGTCATTGGTATGGCTGACATCCAGCTTCAATGAGACAAGGATCATTAAACAAAGTAATCCCAAAGTATTAAGACATGCAGGTGAAAACTGAAAGAATATAAGTGCTAAAAAAAAGCAAAATATTTGAAAATGCTGTTCAGGGTCTCCGGCCTCTAGGTACCAATCCATTTTCAGAGCAGTGATGCAAACAGATTGCACTGTAAAATCAAGCATAATGTCTGCAAATAGGGGCAACATTGGTCCTTCAGAAGAAAGGGCTAGCAAATCTGAAAAGAACATATCACAAATAAATGGAAAAGATGCTGAAAAAATGATGTTATGAAATTGCTGGTTAGCTCCCCTCGTTTCATAGGGAAGCCAGGGAATTTCTCATTTCAGTGTGTGTCCTTTGTCTCATTGTCCTGAGGGGCGTTCAAGTGGAGATCAAACCACAGATTTTTTTTCAAGAACAAAAAGAAACTATGGAAAATTCAATTAAATTTGAAAGGAAAATATAAACTCTTACTTCCTTTCATCATAGGCCTAGTCAGTGCTTTTCATTCTTTCCTACCTCTGGCTTTAAGACTGTATTTATCCTTACAATTTTGTATGCCAACTCCAAAGGTTAAGAGTGATGACTCTTTATACCTCGCAACCACCTGCACCTCTTTGTTTTTCTGATTCTCAGAGATGCAGACTCTTATAATTAATTCTAATATTGGTTTTGCCCCTTCAGTTCATCTGGAAATGAAAACACAAGACATTCTGAAACTGAAGACTGAAACACTGGTGACTGGTATTTTTTCCTCTTCTTCAACAGTGTTATAGCAGTATGACTTCAACAGATTCTCATTCAGTTTTAAACTCTAGCATGCATCAATGTTTCCTTATTAGATATAAAGCTCTCTCTTCCTTAAAGGGTTATCTGCTAGAAGTTTATTGTGTAGGAATTCTTTCCAAAATGAACTCATGGAAAAAGTTTACAGCTAAAAAGAAATATAGGAGGAAACCAGATGAATTCAAAGATAGGCTGGAGAAAGCTGCACAGAAAAAGATATTTCAGAAACCTATATAACACAAGTGTAGTGTAGGAAGAGATACAGAATTTATGGCTGAATTGAAATTTGTCCTGTAGTGATAAATGTGATCTAGCCTAGTATCAAAAATTGGATTGTGTATAAACCAAACAAACTTAAGTTATGATTTCTCTGCATGATCTAGGAACTTCCCAGAGAGCCATCTACATTGGCTGGAAGATAGATTCATTTGAAACACTGTAAGAAAAGTGATATACTGAAACTTTAGCCATCTTCATAACAAAGTATCTGACTACTTGGTGCAGGAGAGCTTCAGGTGGGAAGTTTGAACTGTCTTGAAGATGTTTTCTAAAAGATAGCCCAAGTGTATTGATTAGATTGAATATTTTGGTATGGTGATAAGAATCTTGGATGGAGAAATGCCACCCTTCCCTGCAGGCACTTCCTAGGAGATTTCTCTGCAGAACTGAAAAAAGAGTGCAGAAATGTGAGTCAGTATAAAATCTTCTTGCAGCTGCAGACATGGCCATGTACAATAGTTCTTTGTACATGGTTAATATGGTTAGGAAATATTTTATAGGTAATTAAAGTTAAACAATAATGAAGGACACATGTTCTGGAGTGGTCATGCAGGATCAGCTGCGTATAAAAAGTGGTTCCTGGAGTTTTACCTGGTATTTCTGAGGGCATCAGGGACCTTTGCTATCACTATGTGGATAATAAACAATCATCCTGTCTGAAAGAACTAATGAGTTCTATCCTATGCCACAATCCCAATAAACTGGGACTTCTTTTTAAACAAACTTTCTGCCTATGAGCATCTGTGCAATAGCTAAAGAAAGTGACCAATGAACAATGTAGCTGCAGTCAGAGGCAATACAAGAAGCAAGCTTCTGGAGTACAAAATTACATTAAACCCCTATAAAGAATATGTATCTTTCCTTTGGCTGCCCCCTCCCTGGAAGTGTTCAAGGCCAGCTTGGATGGGGCCTTGAGCATCCTGGTCTAATGGAAGATGTCCCTGCCCATGCAGGGGGGTTAGAACTAGATCATCTTTAAGGTCCCTTCCAACCCAAAGCATTCTATGATTCAATATGCGAAAGGAAGGGAAAGTTTGGACTTTAAATTCAGTAACAAATAAAAGAATACATAAGTAGACCATACTAAACTTGAATAGTTCAATTGGAAGGTACGTCCTTTGATCATCTAGCCCAACTGCTTAAATAACTAGATCTCAGGACCATTGCAAAGAGGGGCCATACTTGACAGGAAAAACATAAAAGGCAGAATATCTATCCGTCACAGTAACAGTAAAGAGGGCACTCTAAATGACCAAAAGTATCCTAACATGATGGTGGTGGTAAATTGTAAGTAATCAACCTAAACCATTCTTGAGAAAGGATGTTTCCAGGCAAATTACTAATCTGCCCTGTTTGGGTAGAAGTTACGGAGAAACAGACATTCAGGTCACTTGTTGTGGAATTCTGCTTCTAGAAAATCTGAATTACATAATGACAAAAGTCAAGAACTGGTGAGCTAGACCTCCTTTAGCTGTCAGAAATGGAAAAACGACTCTGCACATGTGCAATCCAGAAATGTTAAATACTAGCTTTCCCAGGTCAAGGAGAGAGGAGGCTGAAGAGAGTTGAATATAGAGTGAAAAAAAGGCTTATTTTCATAACTCTGTCACAAAAGATAGAAAATAGGTTAAAACACATACAAAAATCCATGAAAAAGTTAGAGATACCACCAACATTACAGAAAATATCAGTAAGAGGAGACCAAAACCAGAGTAGGAAATACAGAGTATGAAAAAACTGAAAAGCCTGTCTTAGAAAATTAATTAATCAGTGAGAAATAAGCAACATTTTAGTGGAATTATGTTAGAAGGCTGATCAACACACTGAACAAACTACAGTTACATGTCTAAAACATATGTTACACATATAACTTATGAATATAGGTGGAATATCTGTGAATATCTGTGGAAAGAACTGTTAATGAAGAGTGGAAATAAAACTGTTAAGTAAACATTCATGTATTTAAAAATTATCTGGGAGAAAATTATTTTGGGAAATAATTATTAAAATATTATAATGTGACTATAGAATAAGTCTGTCAATCACAGCTATAGTTTTGTTTGGACATAGGCAAAGGCCTCAGTATTATTATTGGAGAGGAAAATACTGGCAATAATTGTGCTATTATGAAAAACTAATATCTCAAACATACTTTGGAAAAGTATGAGTAACAATGATAGGCCCATTTAATGAACCAGCACCAAACAAAAAAGGCAGAGGGAAAAAAAAAAAAAAAAAAAGAAAAAAAAGAATTTTGGATCTACCTTATTTTTGGTAAGCAGGAATGAAAGAATGGAAAAGATACTTGGATGTAGCTGTATGTTTATTTATTTAGATAAGTAGATGGCAAGATAAAACCAAATAGGTAGAATAGCTTTTATTGCAAGAGTATCTGTCTGTGAAGAATTAAGGTGTTTGGAAAGCAAATTCCATTAATCTAAACTGTTCAAAGATATAAACAGTAGAGAAGTTTAAATTTCCCAAAGTCAAATTTCCATAAAAGCCATACTTGGAGCACAAATCCCAAACAAGTAAGAAAAGCATCCAGAATCGATGTAATAATACATTGTGTATTACGGAATATAACTAACAATCTGTGTGCCTGCAAAAGTGAAGAGAAAAAAGAGACTGAACTTCAAAGAATGTTGAGATTTACCACTGTGAGGATGAAGAAATATTCATTAAAAGACTGGATATAGCCTGGAGGAAGAAAAAAGTAAAGATGATGAGATGAAAAAAAGGAGAAATTCTACTGAGAGAAACTGGAACCAAGCTTGAGGATAGGAGATTTCAGCCTAGAAAAACAAATCAAGTTTTGAAATAATTTTAAAAAAGATTAATTGGACTGACCATGTGAGCACACAACGAGTTTAATGAAGTAAGAATATGTAAAAGTAAGTGCCATAACAAATGTTGAAGTGCAATTCAAAAGCCGAAACACTGTAAGGTCAGCCAGGAAGGGAAGAGGGAGTAAACAAGCTCCATGTGGAGATAAGCTTAAGCTGCTATTTATCACATCAAATTAATGTAATTTAATATTTCTTCTGCAGAAAATGGAGAAAAAACACCAAAATAAGATAGGAAGACAGAGGAGAGGAGTCTGAGTAGACTTCAAAGGGTATTACATTGAATATTATATATTTTACTCATGACTTTTCCACAAAAAGCAAAATGGGATGGTGACATGTGAAGACAAAGGATTATGTGACCGTCAGAAACAAAGGAATAAGAAGAGATTACATTGGGTACTATGAATTGAAAATCACGCATAAGTATCCTTTCCACAAAAGTGGAATGTAGAATCCTATTTATGAGTTATTCTGACCCAACAAAGAAAAGCGTTAATACAGAAACCTAGACTTCATAGATACAGTAGAGAAAGGATATTTAAATTGGATATTTCTTATTCTGAGAAACGTTCAAAGCCCAAGATCTTTAAATCACAGATGACTACTTTAAAAATCATTATCTAGAGAAGTGTTATAAAAAAACTATCACATTTGTTTTCATTAACTTCTCAGATATTTTTGTATTCTTACTACGGTGCAACTGCTCCCTCTCCAGAATTTTTCCCCATTTTTCAGGCTTAAAAAAATATTATACTAAAAAATGCAAAGGTTCC